>NC_058131.1:209032553-209098499 GCF_016433145.1 Gracilinanus agilis | reverse complement strand
GGTGATGGCCACACGTGCATTTGGGGGTGGTGAATAACTGTAAGGGGGCAGTGATAGTATGTGACAGGAGGCTCTAAGTAATATTTTTTTCTGAAAAGGGGGTGGTAGGCCAAAAATGTTTGGGAACCACTGGTATAGATATAGATATAGATATGGATATTTCCATATATATTACATATACACATATATAATAAGAAATAATAGAGATCCAACTAAGAGTATAATATGGAGGATGGATGTCTTCTATTTGACAATTTTTCAAATAGAGTAATCAAATCTTTTGCAGCATAAACTTCTCTAGCTTCTACAACTCATCCTTATAACCATAATCTCAAGTTTTTTCACTATTCTCATCACCCTTCTCTTTGTTTATCCAAAAATATTGTGCCCAGAATGAAAGAAATTGCATGTAGCTATTACTACACATTTTTATTATTCTTTTTTTTTAAAACCCTTGTACTTCGGTGTATTGTCTCATAGGTGGAAGATTGGTAAGGGTGGGCAATGGGGGTCAAGTGACTTGCCCAGGGTCACCCAGCTGGGAAGTGGCTGAGGCCGGGTTTGAACCTAGGACCTCCTGTCTCTAGGCCTGACTCTCACTCCACTGAGCTACCCAGCTGCCCCTTTATTATTCTTAAGTATTTTCTGTTCTTTTCAAATTAGTATGATGGGTCATGAGACAGTATAGCAGGTGTTAGACTCAGAGAAAGTGGCTTGAATCCTGTACCTAAAATTTACTTAGCTCTATGACCTTGTTGAGTCATTTAGCCTCTTGGATCCTCAAATTTCTTGTAATGATGAATTTGGCGTAAATCAGTTCTGTTTCTACAAATCAGCCAACACATAATTATTAGGTGCTTATATGTCAGGTACTATCCTAGATGTTGGGTCTACAAAGATAAAACAGGTTTTGCATTCAAGCAGTTTACATTTTATCCTTTCTTATTCCCATATTTCTTTTATCTTTTATTCAATTCTTCCTGATAATGTATTACTGTTATGTTTGTCATTTCCTAGCTTTGGTTGATGACTACTAGGTATGTGCATTATGTATATATGTACAAGACATGCATTTATATTATACTCTAATATATTATTATTATTATTATTGCCATAACATAATATGAGGTATATATCAATTCTTCTTCTTCTTATTTTTTAGCTTAAGGGAAACTGAGGCATGGAGGCATCTTCCCCAAAGCCACGAAGGTAGAAAGTGCCAGGAACATGTTTACTTCCTGCTTCTTTCAGCAGCTCTTCATCCTCACTTTTCTTTTGCCTAGAGCTCCCTTCCTCTTAGTGGGGCTTTGGGGGTGGCCACGGCTGAGATGGCTTCTGCTGTTGTTTGGAATGCTTAGTGTAGTTAATTCAAATTTTCCTGCTGCCAGAGTGGGTCTGATGGGAAGATGAGAAATTGTCAGCTTGCCTCTTTCTACTACTCCCTGACAGCTGTGGAAGGAAGGTGAGTCAGGGAATTAGGATATTCTGTCAAATCAGCCTCCTACTGGGATAAGGGCTGCAGAGTAGCTTATATAGGGTGTCTGTGTGTCCTTTCTTTGGTGAGTACTAGATGGAGAATGCCATGACTTAGGGTAGAAATGAATGGTCAGATGTTCTCATTTTTGAAAAGGAAGGAAACTTCTGACTAATACTTTACAGTGTTGACAGGATGGCCCTGAGAGGTGGAATAAAACCTTAGGGAAGCTGAGCTCCATTAGCCCCTAATGATGAGCTGCCACTAGACTTTTCCAAACACTATAACTTTGAACTCTTCCTTCTCTGGGGTGTTGTGCAGTTTGATGAGCAGCCTCTTAGGACAATCAGTCTCTCAATTAATATGCAGAGCCAGCCCATGCTACATGATTATCCTATAATAGTGCAAAACTAGTATAATGCATTGCAAACATTACTTAATTGATTCTCAATAGGAAAGTACTATTATTCTAGTTAGCTATTATTTTTCTTTGGTAAGGGAAGCAATCTTGGAAAGGTTAAGGGCTTTGCCTCAGGTAACTTAAAGAAATTGGATCAAACCAAAATTCCCAGATCCCAGCCTATGGCCTTCACCAGAGCAATTTTGGGGTGTAATGAATGGAAAGTATTCAGGAGAACTGAGCTCTAAAGCTGGTTCTGCCATCAATTAGTTGCAGTGTTATAGACAATTGGTTTCTGAATCCAGAAGGCATAGGTTCAAATCTTCTCTGACATAATGTCCTTGTCACCTTGGGAAAGTCCCTTTACCTTACAGTGCCTTATGTGATTTTAAGATTAAAAATTGCAGAGTAGGTACTGATCTACATGGGTAGAAGTAACTTCCTCTTCTGGTAATATTTATACCAATAAAATCATGAATTCCAGCCCCACCACCCAAAAAAGAAAATGTTGATCATTAACTTATCACTTACCTTTCTGCCTCACCCCAGAACTGGCTGCTTTTGTGATTTCTTAACTGCAAATGAGGAACCTTTAAGGTATCCTTTACTTTAAAAGTTCTGTGGATTTGCTTAACAACTACCTTACTTACTACTTGCCTTCATTACCTCTAACCTATATTAATTCCATAGCTTCCAGCCTCTTACTTCTCTAATCCATTTTCCACAGAGCTACCAAGATAATTTTCCTGAATCAGAGATCTTAGCCTCTCACTTCCTTACTCAAATATTTTGAGTGTCTTCCCATTTTCCTCTAGGGAAAAAAATACAACTCATCAAATTGAATTTAAAGTCAATGTATAATCTGTCTCAAGACTATCTGTGTGGCTTTATTTCACATCACACCCTTCCAAGTCATCTGTCTTCCAGACTAGATGATTTACTTACTGTTTCCACAACTGAATATGGCTTCTGTAACTCCATAAAGTACTCCTCATGCTTAAAAAATACTATCTTCATGACTCCATCTCTTAAAATTCTTAACAGCCTTCTAGTCCCATTTCACTTGCCATTCCCAAAAAGAAGCCTTTCCTGATCCCCTTAGTGCTATCTCTCTCACTTAAGTATCTAGTGTTTACTCATCTATCCATGCATTGTTTCCTCCAGGAGAATGCAAACTCCATGAAAGGAGTGTCTATTTTTCCCTCCATCTTTGAAACCAGAGTGCCTCGATTATAGTAGGCATTTAATACATCCTTGTTGGATTGGATAGAGACTTTAAAGTCTCTCCTAGCACCTTTTTTGTTTTAAAAAGATTCTTTGAAACCCCTTGACAAAAGTTTTAACTTTGGAAATATCACATTTTGCACAGCTTGCAAATCAGAGGCTTCTGCCCCATCCTAGGTCCCTCATTCCTCAAGACTCCAGACTCCTACTCATTTATAGCATTTAACGAAAGCTGAAAGGGCAAAAACAAAGATAATGGAACGCAATGTAAAGACAGCAAATCAGTCAGTAAATCCCTCACTCCATACACAGACAATTATCACCAGCTGTTGCCCAATTAAAAACAACCATCTAATGGCATGCCAGTGGTTCACTGGAGAATACACACACACACACACACACACACACACACACACACACACACATACACACATGCACACTTACTCAAACTTTGTGTACCCAGGCAAACTACCACTATACAAATGCAACAGAAAGTCATGTTTCCTTCAACAAATCATATTTTTTAGAATTCTTTCAGCACAAACAGCAAAAGGGAATGAAAATTAACTAAATGTGGAGTGTATTATAATGTTTAAATACCTTTAATTTATGGTTTTGTTTTTCTTTTAATTATATGAAGGTAAGGGAGCAGCTGGGTGGCTCAGTGGATTAAGGGCCAGGCCTAGCAACCAGAGATCCTACTTTCAAATCTGGCCACAGACACTTCCCATCTGTGTGACCCTGGGCAAGTCACTTGATCCCCATTGCCTAGCCCTTACTACTTTTCTGCCTTAGAATCAATACACAGAAGGTAAAGGTTAAAAATAAATTAATTAATTAAATATATGAAGGTGAAACAGAATTTGGAAAGTCCCTTGGTAACAGAGTCTATTAATGGTTAGATGACATCTTCCTATATTATAATTTTTTGAGGTGTTTTGCCAGTTAAATTGATTCAGCAGCCTTTTAACATTAAGATATGAAATGGAACTTTAGCCACATTTGGTGATGTCAGCTTATAGTATTACTAGAGAAGCTAATAGATTGCTTAAGTTCAGGAGTCCTCAATTGTAGTAGGGCCAACACGATTTACATACTAAGTTCAGCACCAATATGGTAAGCTCTTGGGAGCAGAGGTCCACCAGACCACCCAAGATCCAACTTGGCCCAAGTTAGAAAATTCAAGCAGAGCAAAGTTTCTGTGCTAATCGGTATTGGAATTGGACTTGTAAGTTCCTACTGCATTTTCAACCAAGTTGAGAAAAAGACTGGAAAATGAACAAACAAAAAAGAAACTCAACATAGAAAGTAATGTTGTTGATAGGGAAGACCAAAACACAAATTCAGAAGAAGAAAACAGAGTTAATACTGCTGCATCCAAAACTTACAAGAAAAACATGAATTGCCCTCAAGCCCAAAAGAATTAATGGAGGAACTCAAAAAGGATCTTAAAAATCAAATAAGAGAGGCAGAATAAAAAAGTGGGAAAAGAAAATGAAAGTGATATAGGAGAATCATGAAAACAGAGTCAACAGCTTGGTAAAGGAGGCACAAAAGAATACTGAAGAAATTAACATCTTAAAAAACATTTTAGGTCAATTGGTAAAAGTGGCACAAAAATCCAATGAAAAGAATAACTTTCTAAAAAGTTGAATTGGCCAAAAGGAAAAAGATATACAAAAATTAAGAACTTCTTAAAAGATAGAATTGGTAATATGGAAAAAGAGATACATAAATTCACTGAGGAAAAGAACCCTTTACAAAGTAGAATTGGTCAAATGGAAAAGGAGGTATAAAAGTTTCCACAAGAAAATTATGTAGCATTGGTCAAGTAGAAACTCCTGACTCCCTGTGATGTCAAGAAACAATCAAAGAAAGTAAAAAGAATGAAAAAAATGGAAGAAAATGTGAAATATTTCATTGGAAAATAAATCTAGGAGTGATAAATCCAAGAATTATTGGATCACCTGAAAGCCATGATCAAAAAAAGAGGTTAGGCTTTATCTTTTAAGAAATTGTCAAACAAATATGCCCTGATATTCTAGAACTAGAGGAAAATAGAATAGTAATTGAAATTGAAATAATCCACCAATCCTGAATGAGATCCCAAAAGGAACACTCAGAAATATTATAACCAAATTCCAGAACTCCCAGATCAAGGAGAAAATATTGAAACCATTTAAGAAGAAACAAGTCAAATATTTTGGAGCTGCAGTCAAGATAACACAAGATTTAGTAGCTTCTACATTTAAAGAATGAGAGGGCCTGGTATCTGATATTCCAGAGGGCAAAAGAAATAGGACATTAAACAAAATTTTATTATCCAGAAAAAGTAAGCATAATCCTTCAGGGAGAAAAATGAGTATTCATTGAAATAGAGAACTTCCAAAGATTCCTAATAATAAGATTAGAGCTGAATGGAAAATTTGACTCTCAAATCTAGGACACAAGAGAAACATTAAAAGGAAGGAGAAATCAAAAGACATTCAAAGAGGTCAAGCTGTGTACAGCTCTATATGGGAAGATGATTCTTATAACTCCAAAGAATTTTATCATTATTAATGCAGTTAGAAGTAGTATACACATATCAAGGGCAAGAGTATGAATTGAATATGATGAGGGGATATAAAAATTAAATTAAATTAAATTAAGGAATGAGGAAGAGAAATGCATTGGGAGGAGGTAGAGGGGGAAACAGAATGATGTAAACTATCTCACAAAAAAGAGTTTTTACTATGAGGGGAAGATATGGGAAGTGGGAAATATGTAAATCTCATTCTCATCAAAACTGGCTCAAAGAGGAAACATGTACACAATCATTTGATTATAGAAATCTACCTTATCCTATAAAAGAACAGAAGGTGAAAGGATAAGAGAAGGAAGAGGGCCGATAAAAAAAGAGGGAAAATTGGAGGAAATGATGGTCAGAAAGTAAAAAGGGTGAAATAGGATGGAGATTTATACACAGTAATAATAATGCTGAAATTATTTTTACTTTTTTCTAACAAAGTCCTTATTTCTCAGATATATAAATAAATGAGTTAAAAATTTAAGAATAGGAGTCATTGCCCCATCATTAAATGGCCAAAGGATATAAACAAGCAATTCCTAGAAAAATAATTAAAGCTATCCATAGTCATTCAAAAATTTTTCTCTAAATCACTAATGATTGGACTATTATGACAGAAAAAAGTGACAATATTTGGGGTGGATGTGGGAAAATTGAGACATGAGTACTCTGTTGTCGGAGTTGTGAAAAGATTCAATCATACTGGAAAGCATTTTGGACTTATGCCCAAAAAGCTATAAAACAGGACATACCCTTTTACCATGAGTTACTAAGTTCGTATCTCAAAAAGATAAAAAAAAATTGAAAATTACCTACATGTACCAAAAATATATAAAGCAGCCCTTTTTATGGGGGCAAAGATTTGGAAAGTGAGGATATACCCATCAAATGGGAAATGGCTAAGTAAATTATATAGTATATAATTGTAATGGAATTCTAATGTGCTGTAAGAAATTGTAAGAAGGAGGAGTTCAGAAAAAAACCTGAAAAGAATTACATGAACTGAAGCAGAGTGAAATAAACAGAATTAGGAGAACATATAGTGAAAGGAATACTGTACAATGAACAATTGTGAATTACTTAAATAATCTCAGCAATACAACCCCAAAACAATCTCAAAGGATTCTTGAAAAAATGTCATCTATTCCCAGAAGAAAAGAACTCTTAAGATTCTGAACCCAGGCCAAAGAAACCTTTTTTTTAAACTTTCTTTCTTAATTTTTTATTCGTTTCCTTTCACAGAAGGATTAACATGGAAAAACATTTTTTTTTCCGATTCTACATGCAACATCTATATGAGATTGCTTACCATTTCAGGTGCATGGCTGGGCAGGGGCAGGTAAGATTGAAACTGCTTCTCCTGGTATTCTATAGCCTCTGCCTCCTCAACTCACACAGTTATTGAACCCCTTTCCCACCAAAAAGAATTCTTGTCAACAAAGTCCTTGACACTATGAAATAGTTCAACATTAGTAGAAATAGCATTACTGAATTTTCATGACATCTGCTTTTCCACTGTCCTTTAAGCACTGTGGGCCCTTATCATCTAACTTGTAAGGTAAACCATAAAAATATCTGTTATCTCTCCCTACTATAATTAAGCTTCTTGATGTCAGGGTCAGTCTTCCTTTTCTATTGGTATCCCTTGTGCATATCAGATTAATGTGTATGTAGTGACATTTACTAATTAGTTTTCTCTCACACTCTCAATTTCTCTGTTTCTTCACCTCCTTTTTCTCTCCTTCTCTGTCTGGCCCATATATGCACGAACTCATGATTTTGCCTTTACTGGGACCACATTCTACCTAAGTGAATTAGTACTGTAGTACTAATTAGTACTGTAATTTAGTAATGTAGACAAAAATCTCTTTCAGGACGCCTTTTCAAAGGGACACTATGAAAGAAAAGATACTAGGATAAGGGTGTGTGTGGGTACATGTGAGCCAGGACAACCTCATTTGAAATAAGTGATAGCATGGTATTCTTTAATATATTTAATATGTGGCAGCACATCTTAGTTGATCCTTAGGTGTGTACAAGGCTGAGCTTGGATCTTCTCTAAGTGAAAAAATAAGTCTGTTCCAATTGGCTGAAGATCATGCTCTCTGGGACCTGTATAAAACTACTGAGTTAGTTAAATAAGAGTATTGAGGAGTAGTGAGCCAAGAGTAAACATTTTACATTCCCCTGGGAAGGAGTCACTGGCAGAGACAGGAGGGGCTGCTTTGGTCTCTTTCACATATCCCCACCTTTTGCCAGAGAAGAAACTCACTCACCTAAACATTTTGGAATTCACTTCCTATTGGCATCCTAACAATGGCCTCAGAACAACTGAGGTCAGTGATTTCATTAAACCCAAGTCAGACTGGAAAAGAGAACAGATGCAAAGGTCTACAAAGATCATAGCAGAAACACTATAACACACCTAAGGTAAACAATTTGAAGGCTCTAGAGAAAGAACTTCCAGGATCTATGATTCGTCACTTTGCCACATCAATTCCCTAAGTTTCTCTGAGTGAACCCAGTTTCCCAAGAACTCTAAATACTCATCAGAGAGAATTTGAGTTATTTATTTTGGGGGCATAATTTGTAAGACCTCTTCTTATTCTATCACCTTAGTATATATTCCTTTCTAAAAATAATTGTCTTGCTAATTTATTTTAACTGATAATCCTGACAGGAAAACAAAATGGAGAACATGAGCTATAACACTTTTGCAAAGACACTTCCAACCACTCATAAATACCCTTGACACTCTTTGGAGATATGCAGCCAGTCTTTTCTGGGAGCTTCACTTTTCTATGCATTTGGGAATTGGGATAAAGACCCTCCTTTTCCTCCACATCCTTTTAGTCAATATGCATTACACCATGGCATTATGAAATCAGAGTAATTAAAGTTGAAAAAGATATTAGAGATCATTATTTTAGTTGGAAAATTGGCATGTATTTGACCCACTCACTATTTACTATGTTCTGTATAAACATTTGCAAACTTGAAGGTAGTCAGAATTTGTGAAAAAAGTTGGATACTTGGATATAAGAAATATTCTTCTAAAAAGAGGATTAAGTGTTAGCACAATCAAAAAGGCAGTGCTGCTGAGCTTTAGGAGCAATAAGGCATCAGCTGCTGCCAGTAGCCCTAAAGGAAAAAAATAGTCTCTATCCCTCTGAAATTCCTTCTAGGCAGAGTATAAAAACATTGTAAGCCCAGAGTCCTGGACTTGAATTCTCCCTAAGGGCATTTATATTTGTTGCTATATATATATATAGCACTGTGAATATTGGTAAGAAGGAAAGAAACAAAAGCAGATGAGATCTTTTATGTGGTAGAGTCAGATGACTGATAAAGTCTGTTACCTGTGTAGCTTTTACTCAGTGGCCATTTTTATCTTTCCTTATATTTGTGTGTTTCCCTGGGAAGGACTTATTCATTGTATTATTCTGGAAAATGCCTGAGGTCTTAGGCACCTAATACACAGAACCACTGGGTAATGATGCTATTTCCTCTAAAGATCAGCAGACATTGGTTCCTTGACAAGTCATTCTCTGCTCTCATAGGCATGCCTTAACCAAAGGCTAAGAAGATGTTGGCAGTCAACAGTCAAGAGTCCTTGACAAAATGGCTTTACAGTAGCCAGCAAACAAAGATGAAAGATTAAGAGGTTTGAATAACTAAAGCTAGCAAAGCACATTGAGAGGTTTGAGATGGATCAACGTGTTTGAGAGAGCAGTGCAGCAAGGTAATTTTCCTCTAAAATTCTCCCAGTCTCCCGTGACATTTCCAAAGGCTTTTTATTGTCTCCTACAATCAGTCTTAATTACAGCCTCTCCCTATGGCCCAGCATATCCTTAGTCAGCTCCAGCAGTGTGCTGACTCAGCAGGAAGTGATCTCATTGACTCTGTGGGAAGTTCCTATATTGTAATAGAGAAAACTGAATCCCAAATACATCAGAATTAAAATAAAGTCATCATCAGCAAGAACAAGAAATTTGAAACATCGGTAGTAACCACAGTGGTGTGGCAGAGCATTCCTAATGGGAAAGTTAATCAGTTTTTAATGTTGAGGAAAGGGCATGAGTAGGACTTAATCTGATATATTTCATTTTTGATTATTTTTGTGCTATAATTATTACATGGTATAGTGTTAAATTAAGCCTTGTCTTATGTCAAAGAATTAATCCCATCAAACCCAACAGCTACTAAGCTAATCAACTTCTTCTCACTCTCAACTATTATGTCTATAAGTTGTTGTTGTTATTTTTAACTCTTAGCTTTTCTTTTAGAATCAATACTGTGTATTGGTCCTAAGGCAGGAGAGCTATAAAGGTTAGGCAATGGGGCTTAAGTGACTAGCCCAGGGTCACAGAGGTAGGAAATGACTGAGGTCAAATTTGAACTCAGGACCTTCTGTCTGGAAACATGGCTCTTAGTCCACTGAGTCACCTAGCTGTCCCCTATCTATAAGTTTTAATAGCTGATTTTGTTATTGAGAAATCTATCTTGTCTTGAACTCTTGACATGAACAGTTATCCTCTGATGGAGATTTTTTTCCCCTTTAGAGTTCATTTATTTGTTTCTTAGAATAATGTTTTTGAATTGGAAAAGATGAAAATGTGTAATCATCTGCCATAGTATGTATGGCAAAGCAGTTAAAAATGTTGAAGTGGAAATAAACTTTCTATATTAACTCCTACATCATCCCACATTGAAATCCAATAGTATACATTGTTATTGAATAAGAAAGTTCTCCAGGCCTGGATGATATAAGAATTTAACTAGGTGGGATCAGAGAAAAAGAATAGGGTGAGGAGATTCTAGAAAAAAGCAAGTTTATAAACTAGGGAAGTAGAAGTGTCCAGAGTCTAGTCTTAAGTCACATATACCGTAATTTAATAATTGCCTCCAATGATCCCAGAGCATCCAAGATGGAGGGATTAAAGCAATCACCAGGGGAAAAAAGAGGAGGGAAGGTGCTCTTCCAGCCTATTGAGGCTCTCACATAATCTTGGATGCTCTTGATAGGATCTTGAAGTTGACTTTTTAGGAGGGTAGAATGAAAGATGGAGGGAGAGATAAAGGGAGGAAAAGAGGAGAGAGAAAAGAGTATTTTTATACACAATTTCTCAGATGGAGGTCCCAGAACATAGAGAACTTTGCCAAATACATAAGAATATGAGCCATTCCCCAACTGATAAATGTTCAGAAGTTGTTTTTGAATGATGAAATCAATACTATATATAAGAACTACATAAATAAAGTTCTAACTCATTGATTAGAGAAACGCAAGTCAAATTAATTTTAGATATCATCTCAGAATGTCTAAAATGATAAAGGGCAAAATGACAACTGTTAGAGGAGATATGGAAAAAGAGGGACATTAATACACTGTTGGTGCAACTGTAAACTGACCTAACCAAAATCTGGAATTATGCTCAAAGAGTTATAAAACTGCATACACCTGTTGACCCAGCAATGCCACTATTTCCTAATGCGATCAAGGATAAAGGGAAAAGAATTTATCTGTTCTAAAATATTTGTAGCAGCTCTCTTTGTGGCGGCTAAAAGTTGAAAATCAAATGGATGCCCATCAATTGGGACATGGCTAAAGAAGTTGTGTCATATGATTGTGATGGAATAATACTGCGCTATAAGAAATGTTAAACAAGCTTATTTTAGAAAAACAGACCTATACGAAATTATGAAGAGGGAAACTAGTAGAACCAAGACAATATTATATACAATAAGAGAAATGCTGTTTGAAAAATGATGTGTATTTTCACCTCCAAGGAGAGAATTGGTAAATAAAAATATGAAAGACATAGTTTAATGTTATTATACATATATCTTTTTGTCAAATGCTACCTTCTTTAATCCAGGGAAGGGAAGAAAGGAATCAACTGGGTATTTTAATGCAACAAACAAAATAAATTTTAAGAGTCTTATCTTTTGATCACAACTATTATTGGTCTTATTTTACATCAGATGTCATCAATTCCTATATCCTTTGAATCTCAGGAAAGTTATTATTAGCAGTATTGTACTCTGAGAGTGTTCTTTTTTTTTTTTTCTGGATCTAGACCCTGAGACTTCCTCAGAATTCCTTCTCAAATATCTTATGGCAAAGAATACCAAGAAGATACTTCAATTTAGGATAAAATAAACAGTTCAAACAATTTCACTTTTAATTTTAAAATCACAATAACATAAAATGTTAGGAATATAACAAAAGGATTATTTCTTTCTCTAAAATTTTTGTATTTTGAAAGGGAATATATTTTGGGAAAGAGTAAAACATTTTTTAGAAAAACTAATGAAATGAATATAAATACATTTATTAAGGATAAGGCACTGTGTTCAGCATTAGAGATACAAATACAAAAGGAAGTGTGCTTGGCCTCAAGAAGTTTATTTTCTAATATAAGGCAAGCAAGAGAATGTCATTTTGACCCAGGAAGTCACAGGGATAGTGAATAGAATCTAATAATACTAGGCAAATTACTTGGTATGAGTAGTAATTTAGCTATGTTTACATTTGGTAACAAATGTGTGTTTCATACGTGTGTTCCTTTTAAGTAGGCTGATTGAAAACATCTGACATGGATCAGATGAAGCTGGGCTGAACTTATTTCAGATGAGTATGAAATTCTGGGCCATATTCATGTTTCATCATTCTCTTCTGTTATGTTTTTAATTCTATACTTTTGAAGAATTGATATTACTCTAGGGAAACATGTAAATATTATAGTTCTTAAAGTGCATGTGTAAATGGATTTTAGAGATATTTTAGCAGCTGTTGGTATGGAGAAATCAACTGTTTCATGGATCATTCAGTGTCATAATAAAACAAGATTAGTTGTACCAATGTTCAAGGCAAAAAAAAAAAAGACAATTGTCATGGGCAAAGCCATACAAAGACTAAAGTACTGGAACTTCTGGAGAATTTTTAAAAAGATAATTTTATTCTTGAAATATACTTTTTAAAAACCCTTATCTTCTCTTTCAGAATCAATACCAAGTATTGGTTCCAAGGCAGAAGAGTGGTATAAATTGAGTATATGGGGTTAAGTGACTTGCCCAGGATCATACAGCTAGAAGTATCTGAGGCCAGATTTGAACCCAGATTCTCCCAACTCCAGGCCTGGCACTCTATTCACCAAAGGACCTAGCTGCTCCTGAAACATAGTTTTTCATTCTAATCTATATCAAGCCATTATCAGAAAAAGTCTGTATGAGTCTCTAAGATTTGAGTATTTTCAGTAGATTTATAAAATATCTATACAATCAATGCATTCATACAGTGGACTTGAATGTCTTGTACCATGGATGAAATGATTAACTCTAAAAAAATATATCAATATTCTGAGGAACAGAGTTTCTCTGGAATTAGAGGAATTCTGACCTGAAGATGTAATACTGTAACAAGACCTCATATTACAATATGTATCATAAAAGGGTAAGAAATTTATCTGATTGATGGAAGTAAACATGTTGGCCTAGAAAGTGGACTGATTTGCACCTTGTTAAAAAAACAAACAAACAAACAAAAAAACCTATGGATCGTAATCAGTGCCAGACATGGATAAATGGGCTGTTTATCAAAATTACATTTTATATCCAATTTTATGAAAGTGTAACTTTATGAGGAAATAATGGATATATTTGAAAAACATTGTGAACTCAGTGATAAATCATTTGAAATAAGTTTTGTGATGTAAATGAGAAAACATATATTAATGATTTATTCAAGGTGTAGAAGTCCTAAGTTTTATTACATATGTCAACATTTGTCTTATCCCAGTTAACTTGCATATGACTATAGTAAATGAATTTCTCTTCATTGGCACATTCTTTCTATAACAGGCAATGTTGATTCAGTAATTGTTCCAGAGCTAGAAGGGATGGTGGGTGGGAGAGCAACATTATTATGTGAGTACCAACATGAGCATGGAGTAAGGGAGCATAGAGATGGCAAATGGTAAAGACTCACCAACTGGAAGCCCAGGGTAGTAAGTGGAATGGCTCATCAGAGCCACAATCTAGAGAGCAGAATGGCAGGAAGATGGCAAGGGAACAAGACCAGTAGAAGTATGGAAGGGGCTAGAAATAGTGATTTAGTTATCATAACAGAATTTCATAATGAGAAGAGATCTCAAACTATTTTATGGCTTACCTGAAAATCCTCTGTAAAATATCCCTGTCAAGAAATCATCTAGTCTTTAAATGAAGATATGGAATGAGGAAAGAGGTACTTTTTTTTGAGGGGGAAAGGGGTGCTTGGGTTGGTTATCATAAGAGGAGGAAACATATATTCAGAAATAAAGATGATGTAAAGAACAAATGACAATAATACAAATTTTAAGAGCAACAATAAAACTTGCTTCTGTATAATATCTACCCATTACATCTAATTATTTCTGGAGGACCAAATATATAGATTAATCTCTCTTCCACATAAAGACAATGCACATAATTGAAAACAGCCATAATTCCTCTCACCATGTAGTCTTGGCCAATCATTAGCATTTTCCTCAACTAAACATTCCCTTTTTATATTTAATTTTTATTTTGATTTAAAAGACTCAAAAAAATGAGAATTAAATAAAGTAAGAAACATAGAGGATTTAATATTTAACTGAATGTCTTTGCCATATTGATTGCCTTTTTTAAAAATGTATTTAATAAATTTAAATGTTGATTTCAAAACAAAATGTCCAGGTTATTTGCTTCCTTCTGAACTTCCTTCTGTTCTTCCATGTAGTAAGAATGGTCAGTGTCTTTAAAACAGATATTCTTTCTCATTCTCTCCTCCTTTCTCTCTCTCTCTCTCTCTCTCTCTCTCTCTCTCTCTCTCTCTCTCTCTCTCTCTCTCTCTCTCTTTCCCTCTCCCTCTTTCTCTCTGTCTCTATCTCTCCAGTACATGGAATGAAGGCCTTGTTTATCTATACTATAGCATGAGCATCTTGCACTGAACTTGGTGGGGGAAAGGTTACCTTTCCCCTTCAGCTTAGAGTCCATCATGAAAGGGGTGCTTGGGTTGGTTATCATAAGAGGAGGAAACATATATTCAGAAATAAAGATGATGTTTTGGCTTCTAAGATTTGAAGTTCTAGTGACTACTGAGGATGGATTTACCCTGGATGAAATAATCCTTTTGTGATTTAAACTGATATCTTCTGTTGTTCCCAACTGAAGATCTCATTTACTCTCATGTATTCCTTGCAATATTCTCATCTGTAGCACTCCTCTAATTTCTGCTTGTTCGTTTGCTAAGATAAAAGGTTTTACTAGTGTTTGATGGAAAGGGGCTAAACTAGTCTGCTGGACCTAAGGGCTGTCCTCCCTCTTAAGTCAACCAGGGAAGAAGAAATTATTTTGAATCCTAAAATAACTTGGAGATAAGAGAAATTGCCCAGTATCTGATAGATCCTTCCTGCCCTCTTCAGCTAGGTTATGGACAAGTGCAAATATAGCCCATTTCTTGCTTTCTCCAAAGGTGAGCTAGTCCTCAGATCATATCTATCATATCATATCTCTTCATCTGTTACCTTTGAGTTGCATCTCTATGTTTAAATAACTGATCCTTATACATATATAATATATAGGAGAACCTTTAAATAACTAGAATACTCAGTTTCCCAGAAGATGGTAAGACTCTCCTAATAATACAGACATTTACTCTACAGACAATTCTCACTTTATGTAAGTTATTTTTTTCTACAGATTTCTATCTAGTAAAGCAATTCTTTATGAAATGCAAGTTTGCCCGCCAGTAGGGAAGGGAAGGAGAAAAGAAGGGGGCAGTGAGCTGTGGAAGGAAGGGGCCAGAATATTGTTCAAGGACATATGGGAACTGAGAACAGAGAAGTGAGAGCAGGAGATCCTGACTGGGACCTGAGGGACTGGATACAGATACAGGAGAGTTTGATCAGTCCTTGAGAGCTGGGACCAGGTACCTGGTCAGGTAGGCAGAAAGGGGCAAAGGTCTCCTCTCCTGGTGCTGGAGATCTCAAGCCAAACCCCCACCCTGCAGAGACTATAATGGCAGTCTCTCCATACATCCATTCTTCTGCTTTCACTTGGGAGTTTTGTTTTGTTTTCACTTTGTTTTGTTTTGATGGAAGTTTGGGAGGCCACAGATTGCCAAGAGTAAAGTGAGAACAGCCTGTAATTGGTTTCAGGTCAGAGTTGTATATACATGGTTTTCTTAATTAAATGAGCTCAACATATAGGATTTCGAATATTTTATTTTTAAATGACAAATGGAAAGATACATTTTACATTCCTCCTCTTCTTCTTCCCCATCCAGTTTGATCAAAAGCTCAAAACAAATATTAAACTAAAGAAAACAAACAAACAAACAAAACACGCCTCCATTTCCAAAGAGAGAATGCAGTGTCCACCAAGCCCAGAGTCATTTCCAATAAAGTGACTGTCTGCGCTAGAAATAGCTTTCCCAAACTGAAATTTTAATTTAAACTTTGGTCACAAGAGTCGATGCTTTTCCTGAAATAACCACCCCCTGCAGATTCTTTTTGGGGGGAAAACCAGAAAACCTCTGTGACTGTTGCATTGCCTCAGTCTCTCTTGGGATGCTCTGAGCTGGAAAATGGAGTTCACAAAGCCAGCTTACGTTTTATTCATCTGCAGCTGCCACCTCTGACATATGGATTGGAGGCTGTAATAGCTGGAGGAAGTGAAACCTTACCTCCTACTAGGTGGCAATCTATCTTCAGCAAAGAGATATTGCAGCTCATAGATTATTGAAAACCCGTGCTCTTTCCTCAAAATTGGTGGAGACAGATGTAAAAAAAAGAAACTCACATTCTTGGACTGAGCATATGCAGGATGACACCGTAGGTGCTTAGCTGCTACTTCGGGGACACAGTGAACCGATTTCTCCACATTGTGTGCGCTGGGGTAGAGGAGAGGGTGTACACAGGGTGAGAAATTGGAGTAATAGGCTTATTATTAGACTTCTGTTGTTCAGAGGCTTACTTATTCTATGAATACATTAGAAAAGTTTCTATTCTCTGAGTGATTTAATGCTTTCAGGCTTTCTGGGTTGTTTTTTTGTTTGTTTGTTTATTTGTTTGTTTTTTTGCTCTTTGTTTCCCCAAGTGTTACAACTGCAGAGGTAAATCTCATCTCCCTTGCAAACCTTTCCTTTAAGCTGCCTTTCAGTGACTAATTGACTTCAATAGCCCTCAATTTACCTTGGAACTTTGTCAACAGAACGTGGCCAGAGGAAGGACTTTTCTGCGTTCTAAATAAATAATAACATCTCTACAAAACTATGTGGAATATTCCTCCGCCACCACCCCTGAGGAGCAATAGCGCCCAGTACTAATTTTCTTCCTATTTTTGTCCTTTGTCCTCATTTCTGTAACTGAGCCCACTGTCATCTGGTAGAAATATTTACCAGTTGGATCTGAATTGGCCTGGTAACAGGGAGAACACATCTGGAGTCTAGACTCAGCGGCTCTATGGGCAGGGTCATATCTCTGTGCTTCATCAGCTCCAGCGCCTATTTCTGTTTACATAGGTGGTGTGCTGTATCATCTGTTTCAGCTGCCTGACATAACCCGCCCCTACCCCCAATTTGGAGCGCCACTGAAAGAGCATCTCACTCCCCCCTTCAGTCACCTTCCTTCTTCCCAGTGTGAACCCCTGGAGGCTGGAAGGAGGGGACCCCGGGTGTACCCGCCAAAGAAACAATGACTAATGTGAATCCTGGGAATTCTTTGAATATTGTCAGTTCACTGATAGTTTCTTCTGAGGATTGGCTGAATTCGGCTTGAAAGGAGCAGTGCATTTGGATGTGTAAACATAATGATCATAGCAACAATAGCAGCTTACATTAATACAGTCCTTAACAGTTTGCTGTGAAGTTCTTTTATATCACCCAACAGGATTTAGAACTAGAAACGGAAATTTAGAGATAATTTTGACAGATGATGAGATTAACCAAGATCCAGAGACCTCCTCTGCCTCCAGCATCATCCAGGCAGAGAATAACAGTTAGACCTTGAATCCATGACTTCTGATCCCAAATTCTCTGCTCTTTTCACTAATATTTTTGGCAAAAAAAATTATGAAGTTGTTCATATTAGTATTATTAGGTCATATTATCCCTAACTTACACGTTATGAGAACTTAGATTTAAATTTAGAAGGGACATCATCTAGCTCAACCCCTCATTATACAGAGAGAAGTAGTGGAGTTTAATACAAAGTTTCTAAGTGACAAAGCTGGGACCCAATCTGATGTCTTTTTCAGTGCTACCCTCACTGCCTCCCCCCATACACACAAATTCATGTAGAGAAAAGACTAATAATTAGTCATGTAAAAACCCTTGACAAGGGTTTTTGTAAGAGTCTTAAGAATTCATGCAACAATATAGAGGTGAACACCAGATGAGAAGGTGAGTTTTGGAACTAGTACATACTATTGTGAGATAGAAAGGAACTTTAAAAGACAGTGACCACATTACTGTGGCTGCAGCATTTTTCATACTTTGCTCTTTTTTTCCCTCACTTTTAATAAAGTGAAATTTGCTTAAGAGACTGAAAGTTTGGTGTTGACTTCTGTAGAAAAAATTTAAAAAGACTAGTGTTTAACAATACCTTAAATATAGTAGGGGGTTAATAAATACATGTTAATTAAATCAAAAGTAACAAAATATTCATCCCTTGAAATAGCTTATTACCTCTTTCTTCCCAATCTCTGCTGAAATGCCACCTTTTGCAGGAGGTCTTCCCTGGGCCTCCAACTAAAAATGCTTTCCTTTCCATAATTATTGGCCATTTATTCTATATGTTGGACTGTATTTTCACTGAATATATGATATCTCCCTCATTAGTGTGTAAGCACCTTGGGAGCAGGATCTGTTTTTGATTATGCTTCATATCTTCAGTGTTTCTCACAGTGCTAAACACACAATGAACCCTGAATAAATGCTTGTCGATTAAGTAACTGACTTGGGCCTGGTTTGTGGTAGAAAATGGCAATAAAAATAAAAATTGAATCTGGAATTAAAAGATCTGTATTTGAATTTTTTGGTATATTGTGTGCTTTCAGTAGCTATGTGAAAGGAGTTTAGTAAGAGCCTTAAGTTTCCATTATTTAAAATGGTCTCTTCCATTTCTAAATCCTCTGATATTGTATGTAACATGGACATGAATCTTCATCATTACATCAGGGTGAGCTCTCCCCCTTTCAGTTACAAAATGTAGAGTACAGCTGTTGCCATGTTGCCCCAGCTTCATCACACACACACACACACACACACACACACACACACACACACACACCTGAGAAACTCTGAGACTGAAAAAGCCATTGGAGGAGGATAGGATGTGGAAAAGAGGAAAAATGAATGGAAAAGAATTATAACTACATTTCCAAGTTCCCCAAAATTTGCCCAGCAGAATATATGCATCCAGGTTGCTGGGAGAAGAGAGATATACTCATCCCTCAGAAGTGGGAAATGAAGACTTGTAGCAGGAGAGCAGAGCGGGATAGTCTTAAATAGTCCATCAAAATTCTGGCTTTGATTATTTCAGTCAGAAGGAAAATTATAAACATCAAAGAGCTGGTGACCTCTCTAGGGGGAGAAGAATTGGTACAAGTGAAAACAACCAAGCTGATTTGAGAACAGCAACCAGAAGTAATAAGGATCCCAAGAGGGAGGAAGTGAGAAAAGGAGGCAGAAGTGACTCTCTGTGGGAGAAGAAACAAAAGGACAATCAGGCTTCCTGGGAAAAGGTGACAGAAGTAGGAGAGCTGTGCCATGCTAATGGGAAAGAAGCTGATGTTTAAGTTTCAGAGCATGGAGTAGAGGAGAGATAGCCGATGAGTGAAATCCAAAGGAGAGGCTAGGCAAGAAGCAACAGGTCTTATAGGCCTAATGTAAAGAGTGAACCCCATTTTCTTTTCCTTTTTAGAAACCCCGCCAAAGAAAATAGAGTAAAACACATGGATTTTATGAATTTATGAGAGGGTTAGTTAGTCCAATCATAAAATGGAGATGGTAATTAATTATCTTTTTTAACCCTTATATTTCATTTTAAAATAAATACTATGCAGTGGTTTCATGGCAGTAGGGCAGTAAGAGCTAGGCAATGGGGTTTAAGTGACTTGCTCATGGTCACATAGCTGGGAAGTGTCTGAGGTCACATTTGAACCCAGGTCCTTCCATCCCTACAGCTGGCTTTCTATTCACTGAGCCACCTAGCTACCCCCCATAGTTAGCTCTTAAATAACTATGAACTCTTTTCTCTTTCTAGAAATTTTCATGAAGGTAATGCTATTGGCTACAAGAATTGTATGGATTCCTGAAAGATGCTAGGGACCCACAGCAAAAAGGAAAAAGGTGCAAGTCCTTTCCTTATCCTTACTTTAAAAATAAAACCTCGTTTTATATTTAATTTCTTGTGATCCCCAGACCTTGTGAGAGGGAAGATTATTTTCAATTTTATCTACAAAATAATAGTCCTATTTCTCTGAAAAGTTTTGGAAAATGTCCTGTTCTGTATAAATATTTAAATATGAACTCAATTTTATAGTTTTACCTTGATAGGCTATACTAGAATGTTTAAATGGATTAGTTTTTATAGTGGTAGGATTTGAAATGAGAACACTAGATTAGGGGCTAGTTCCTACTTGTGGTTCTACAACTTACTACCTGTTTTTGTTTCCTATGTTCTTTGTAACCCTCAGGAAAGCAACCTGCCAGGCTAAAGCCACAGGTTCTTCATCTGCAAAAGAAGAGAGCTAGACTGGATCATCTAGCTCAGAGATGCCATGAAAGGTAGCTTTGTATATTGGGAAGAGTACCCAACTTAGATTCATGATTCCTGGTTATGAGTGGTGACTTTGTTGCCATTTGACTTTGGACAAGTTACTAAAACTCTCTGCTCTAAATTTTGTCATATCTAAGAAGAAAGGGTTGGATATGATCTTTAACATTCTTTCCAGGAATGCAATCTAAGTCCCATGTCCTCTTAGGGGCATTATACTATAACTCAGTCAAAGTTCTGTGCAATCACAAAGAATTATAGAAATGTGAACTCTTGTTATCCTTTGTGTAACCCAGAACCTTTGAAGCACAGAAGTTGTATTTCTTAGGTATAGGTGTAACAAAATGGCAGGTAGCATTACTCTTAAGGGTCCTGCTGTCAAAATTGATATAATGGAGACAGTGTCCAATGTCCTACAATTTTGAGATATGCACGTCCGAGACAATAAGGACCAGTTCAGAAGGTGTTACCTACCAAGGGCACACATAGCTGTCATTGGATTTGTTGTATAAAATGATCTTTCCTCCTCATCTCCATTTCTTGGAATCACTACCTCCCTTCAAACATCATTTCAAGTGTTTTATATATACATATATACATATATTCTATTTATATATGTAGTGTTTCATATATTTGTGTTTTTATAACTACACATAACACACTTATAGTGTTATATAATACCTGTATATATGTATATATCTAATAAAATATTTTCTGACTACTCTCATTTTTTTCTCTCCCTATGCTACATCACTGAGTATTTAATTTATATCTATCCTGAATTTGCTTATTTTTAAACATGTTTTATCTCTCAACAGTATATATATTGCTTGAGGTCAGGGATTGTCTCATTTCTGTATTTGAATCCTCAGTGCCTAGTTTTGTGTTGGCATATAGTTGGTACTTAATAAATGCTTATTGATTGATCATCCCACAAACTCTTTAGTGTCCTTTCTGTCTGACTCCTTTGTTGTTTCTTTGCATCCTGGTCATACCTGATAACCACAGCCTTCTTCTCCTTCTATACTACCTCATTTGATGATCCCATTGGTTACAATGCATTTAACCCTCATTTTTATTCAGATGATTCCCAGATTTATTTGTCCATTTCTAACCTCTCTCCTGGCTTCCACTCTCACAAGTCCAACTGCCTATTAAGCTGAGTATCTTGTGGCTATTTTAAATTCAATATGTTCAAAACTAAATTCATTATTTTTCCTATCAAACTCTTGACTAACTTCTCTATCATTGTGGATATTATCAACATTTTCTAAGTCA
This sequence comes from Gracilinanus agilis, assembly GCF_016433145.1. Taxonomy (NCBI): domain Eukaryota; kingdom Metazoa; phylum Chordata; class Mammalia; order Didelphimorphia; family Didelphidae; genus Gracilinanus; species Gracilinanus agilis. The sequence goes on along the minus strand of NC_058131.1, from coordinate 209,076,753 downwards.
CACAGGCTTAAAACCTAAGTATCATGCTGAACTCCTCACTCATTCATCTCTACTCCCATCCAATTAGTGTTTAAGTTCTGTTGTTTCTACCTTCTCAAGGATTTTGCATATGCCTCCATCTTTTCTTTGCTAATACAGCTGCCCTGGCACAGGCTCTCAACCTCTCACCACTGAATTATTACACTAGCCTGCTGGTTTGTTTCTCTGCCTTGTTTCTCCCTATTCTAGTCCATTGTCCATTCAGCCAATCAAATTATTCTCCCTGTGGCACAGTTCTGACTGTCACCACCCTATTCAATCAACTTCAGTGGTTTCACATTACCTCTAGGATCAAAAATAGAATTCTCATTTTGGCATAACCTAGTCTTCAAGAATCTAGCCCCTTCTTATCTTTCTAGTCTTCTGCCCAATTTAACTTCCACTCCCTCCCCCCTTGCCTTCTATCTTAGAATCAATACTGTGTATTACTTCCAAGACAAAAGAGAGGTAGTAAGGACTAGGCAATGTGGGTTAAGTGACTTGCCCAGGGTCATATAGCTGGGAAGTGTCTGAGGCCAGATTTAGACCCAGGTCCTCCCATCTCTAGGCCTGACTCTCAATTCACTGAGCCACCAACCTGCCCCCTCTGAGCATTTTCAATGACTCTCCCCCATGTCTGAAACTCCTTTTTTATCTCCATATCCTGGATTTTCTGACTGCTTTTATGTATCATCTAAAAATCTAACCTTCTTAATGAATCCTTTTCTGATTTCCCCTAATATGTTGATTATCTCCAATTTATCCTGTTTATATCTTGCTTGCACATAGTTGTTTGCATGTTGGCTCCTCCATTAGACTACCTCCTCCTGGAAAACAGGGGCTGTCTTTTGCCTTCCTTTCTATTCTCAGCACTTAGTATAGTTCCTGGCATAAGCAGGTACATAGTTAATGCTAGTTGGCCAATTGATTGACTGACTGTGTCCAAGATCTCTAGCAGTTTCCTTGGAGAAACCCAAATAGACATAGATACATAGGGGAATTCACCTAGGAACACAGACCTTGGAGTTACAATGCTCAGCCACAGGAGCCTACCACCATTTTGTTTTCCATCCTTCCAACACAGGCTGCTCTGTAATCATTGTAATAGTACAGCCTCATACCAATACCAACCCTGAAATGGCATATCCCATGAAATGTATATGGTACCTGTTGACACTCCGAGAGTGGGCGAGAGGCTAGTTCCCCTGACCAGGGCTACTGATCAGCTCCAACTTACATTCCTGGACAGATGGATCACTCAATCTCTTTGATTGTGGAAACACAGACAAGTTTTCCGAATTCTTTTCTGAGTATGTTATTGTCCATGGTAGAGCTTGAAATTTTCTCAAAACACTTGAAATTTCATTCATCACAAAGCATATATCTATAATCCCTGGATGATGCATTTTTAGGCATTAAAAGTGTATACATTTATGTGAATTCATAGCAAAACATACTTTTTATTGTGCCTTCACCTCATGTCCTAAGACAGTGTGCTATGTCTTCCTTATTTACTCTTAATGCTCATTCTGACCAGAATAATATCATGAAAGACTTAATTCATCTTCCAAGGTCTTCAAGTATAATCATAGAATAACTTACTTACCTGTAAGTAATTTCAAATTTATCCAATTGAAATCTAAGCTAGTTATCATAAGCAGGCATCCAGAATCTGCAATAAAAGAAAAATCGAAGAGGTTTTGTTTCCCAAGCTGGCTCCTTAACTGATATCCCAAAATTGACCAAACTAATCAAATTTAATGCAGGAAACATCCCGCCTTCTGAAAATACACTTGCTGATAAGGGGCAAAGTCATTCTCTAATACATGTTTAGCATCATGGCCCTATAGAATCAGAGACAACATAAAAAGATCAGAAAGAACAAGCATTTCTCTAGGTAAAGACAGCAGGACTTGAACCTCCTCCTTTACATTGGCACACCTCTTGCCAAAGCAGCTCCCTTGTTGACAGGGTTAAAGTGTGGACAATTCCTAACATCTCAAAGAACTTGTTAATTTTGGTTGCGATCCTTTGGCTGACATTTTAAGTGTAGAGTTTAGCCTAAGTGAAGAGGAAAAATTGCAAAAAATAAATCCAAATGTTTTTCATTTGAAAGTTTTTCATTATGAAGAATGGACTTTCCCCTAGTTCCTTACTTTTGCCTCCCAATGTTTGTTAGTGCAGAAGTATGTCTGTGTGGTTATCGAGTGTGCTAGATTAGGAAAACTTTTCTTTTAAAATAATAAACAGCACTGACCCCACTGAAAAGGTGTTGACTCCAGGGGTGGGGAAAAGATAGATATTTTGTACCTATTACTTTTGACAAGTCACATTGTCTCCCAATTATACCCTGGCCTTTTAGACCAAGTTCCTGTCTCTGTTAACAGCAGGACTTGGCTGTAAGTCATGAATTATTCTCCTAGGTCTCTGGGCCCCTGCTGAGGTTGGTGAAGAGAAGCCAGAAGGCCTGTGGTGTTTCTGGCTCAAACAGCTCTTTATCTTACATGGAGTGTGTTTTACTTAAAGTCATCATCTTCAACATCATCGAGGGCAGTTGGAGTTATTCACTGAATTCCTGTTTGGTGGCTGTCTCCTAACTGGGCAGGATGGAATTTCATTAGGATGAAAACAAGGTATTCCCTTCAAGAGGTAGAATCACAGAAGCATAGAATAGGAAGGGAACTTAGGGACCATCTGATCCAACTCCTCCTTTATAGATGAAGGACTTGATTCCTAAGGAGTTGCCCAAGGACATGTATTACGATAATGGCAGAACCAAAACTAGGATTCAGGTCCATTTGCTACTATACTAGTCCTGACAGGCAACAGGTACACCTACCAAAAATTTTGCCCGGATTTTTAAATTTTGAAGGTGAATATATTCTGGGATATGGAGATCATGAAAGTAAAGATCAGCTAAACTAAAGTAGAGTGAGTTATGTGTATGTTTGTTTATATGTGGAAAATACTTTTATTCTACAAAATCCTTGAGTTGAATTTATTTACCCTTCAAAATATAAGCTGATAAAAAGAATACAAATTTTGACAGGGCAAATGTGCCAAAATACACCTAAATGCTCTACCAAAAAGAAAGGGAAAAATAAAGATGACAACAAAGATAATATATGGTTTTTGATGGGATTGCTAAAGTTACGTGAAATAAGAATGAAAAGGGCTTTCTTTCTGTGGAGGTAATACTGTCAGAAAGAGCAGGTTATGTATGCCACTACCGCTCACCCTATTCTTCCTTCCTCTTTTGGAGAATTCCCTTCCTCCCGAAACTTCAGGAAAATTACATATTTAGATCATAGTTTCTAGGGAGAGTACAATAAGAATAGAAGTAGGCAATACCTAGGGGTGTGAGGAGAATTATTTCCATTTTCAAAGAGAAGCAATGAGAATGGTGGACCTTGAAAGTGACCCCATTTGCCATGAGCTGGGACAAACAAGAGAAGATATAACAAATAGTTGACTTGTGCATATGAGATTGAAGGCTGGTTATCCCTAGTAACGGGTGGCAGAGAAAACAACTCAGAATCCAGAAAGATAATAAGGATCATAAAGAAGAGAAAATCAGACAGAAAACTCAAATGAACTTCATATTCTGAGATACTCTTTTCTTCACTAGACAGATAAAAATGTAATGAATGTAAAAGAACAGGTAGCTGAGATATGTGAAAGAGCTAATTCAATAAATATTAGAACTAAAACTAGAGGAGCATAGCTGCAAAAGAAGTATCAGAAAGAGGCAGAGAAATGATTCCTCTGGGTGTAACTGACTGCTTCGAAGTAGGGCAGCTGTGACTGATGGCCTTGGAGGTAGACTTACCTCAACAAGGAGTTGCTTGAAAAGCTGTTTCAGAAGCAACTCAAGGAAGTTGTCTCTCCATTCTGCCAGGAGAAATGGGTTAGAAATTATCCAGAGTGGTGGCAAGTCATAGACAAAACAATCTTTCCCTCAGTCTTTTGGACTTTTTGGAGTCTTCACCCCTTTTCAATACTGTTCTTTTACCCATGTTACTCACCATCAAGTCTTCCTTTGATGTTCATTCCATTTGTCTTTACTACTCAACTCATTTCCTTCTTGTGGTCATCTATTGAGCTCCAGGTCATATTTTTACATTTTTTTTCAAATTATATTCAATAACAATTTTTTATACTTGTTTTCCAAAACTTTGAGTAACCAATTTTCTCCTTCCCTGCCACTGCCAGAGAACAAGCAATATAATCTCCATAGCTATGTATGATCATGCAAAACAGTTCTACATTGGTCAGGGTGTGGAAGAAGACTCACAAAAATGAAAGCAAAATAAAATCTGTCTGATGCCGTGTCTGTTTTCAACTCCACAAAAGCAGCTACCCTTAATTCTCTTACCGCCTTGTGCTGTCACTAGTATTCCAACGTTTTGAACCCTAACCCTTCTATTATGTGCCTCTGCCTTTCTACTAATGAACTCAAGAATTTTCTTCCAGAAAATCACGCAGCTGTGCTGATTCATATATATTGTCTGTTCACAATGGAACATCAATTAATGCAATTCTTTTTCTCTTCCCTGACTCTATCATACTTTCCACAATCAGTATTCCAAACCTTTCTCTCAACCTATACTTTTTCCTTCTCACACTTTCTCAAGAGAAAATATTACCTCTAATTTTACTGAGAAAATGGAGCTGTCATGAGTTCTCTTTTCTCTCCCATTCTAATACAAACCCTTCTTCATCATCATTCTCTTTTTACTCATTTGGTCCATGGTTTGTTGAAGAAATAGAGGTCTTCTTACCAAGGCCAACTTCTCAAATTATACTCTTGAATCCATTCTCTGAAACATCATCTGAAGTATCTAGTTGTTCCTTTAATAATATCAACAAATATAGTTTTCTCCTTCGTCCCAAAATTAAAAAAAAAGCAAAGAAAAATAAAACAAGACACCACACACCCCCTCCAATCAAAATGCACATACATTTGGCCTAACCATTCTCTCAACCTATATGTTTTCTCTTTTTCCTATTCAAATTACTAGAAAGAATAATTTACATTTGTTTCCATCATTTGCCCATCTACTCATTCTAAAGACTTTGTAAATCCCCCTAAGTCAACTGATTTCTATATCAGTGGTTACCAATTATCTCTCAACTGCTAAAGCCAAAAGTATTTTCTTTGTTTTCATCCTTCTTGACCTGTCTGAAGCTTTTTGGGTGCTGTCAATTCTCCCCTGCTCCAGTACAGTATTTCCTACCTTGGTTTCTGTGATATTGCTATACTAAAGTTCCATTCCTACCTAACATATGAAGTATTCTTAGCATTCTTTTTCTAGATTATATTTTTATCTTACTTTCTAAATGTAGACATCCCTCAATATCCTCTTGTGGGTCATCTTCTCTTTCACACTAACCCTTAGTGGGTTAATCAGTGCTCATCAGTTCAATTATAATTCCATGATGATGACTCTCTCTTTCTCTCTTTCTCTCTCTCTATCACCTTTGCCTTGAACCACTCTCCTATATAATCAACTGTCTAGTGGGCATCTCTAACTGGTTATCTTAATATTATCTCAAATTCTATGCCTCTAAAACAAAATTTATTTCCCATGAAAGCCATCCCTATTCCAAAATTTCCCATTTCTTTTTTTTAAAAAAACTCTTATCTTCCACTTTAGACTCAATACTACATATTGGTTCTAAGGCAAAAGAGTGGTAAGGGCTAGGCAATGGGGTTTAAGTGACTTGTCCAGGGTCACACAGCTAGGAAGTGTCTGAGGACAGATTTGAACCCAGGACCTCCCATCTCTAGGCCTGGCTCTCAATCCACAGAGCTACCCAGATGCCCCCAATTTCCCATTTCTTATAAGGGAATTACCACCTTTCCAGTCACCCAGGTTTACAACTTCAGATACATCTTTAACTTTCTCTACTCCCTTCTCTTCATTTCTAGTCCTTTGTGAAATTTTAGCAATCTTACTTGCACATCTCTAGCATTCATTCCTTTATGTAAACTTATAAAACCTCTAACCATTCCTCACTTAGGAATAACTCTTCTTACAACAACCTCCTACTTTTCTTCCCTCTGTAACCCATCATCTATATAGCTGCCAAATTGTTATTCCTAAAACCCAGTCCTGACTAGGTCACCCTTACTCATCTCAGGTCATTTTCAAACCATACCACCTACAGACTAGTAATATTTTTCAACCCCTTCCACCAGAAGCTGGATTTTGCTCTCTGAATGAGTCTCTACTTTATCTTTCCCAGAATTAAGCCTTTGCCAGTTCCCAGTAAGCTGTGGCACTGTATGTACCCTAGTCCCTCACATGCCTCCCTTTTTCCTCCCCTTTATATAATTTCTTTAGCCTTTCAAGGGCAGAGATTATTTTGATAGTTTGCATTTATATCCCCAGTGGTTGGCACTGTGCCTGACTCATACCAAACACTTAAAAATGTTTTCTCATTCATCCCCTCACAAATATTTAATAGTATTCCTTGAAAATAAAAAAAAATGAAATCTTCAACCTGATATTTTAAATCCTCTACAATCTAGATGCCACATACCTTTCCAATTTTATATATTTTACTTGTAAGCCTTTGGAAATTGGTTTGACTAGTATGGTCTCAGGTTCTGGTATTTTGTTGTATGTTGTTCAATCATTTCACTCATGACTCCATTTGTAGTTTTCTTGGCAAAGATATGGGAATGGTTTGACATCTTCTTTTCCAATTCATTTTATAGATGAGAAAACTGAAGCAAAGAATGTTAAATGACTTATTCAGGGTCACAAGCTGAGGCCAGATTTGAACTCAGGACTATTAGTCTTCCTGACTGCCTTCCAGCTCCTAACATGCATGTATCTTAATGCTTAATTGACCTGAGGCTGAGTATAGCTCTTCTTTTCAGGAGCTGGTTTGCTGTGGAATTATTAGAATTCAATTTCCTGGGGGCATCTAAGTAACTCAGAGGATTGAGAAGTCAGTTCAAATCTGACCTCAGACAGGTGTCTGTTCCTGGACAAGTCATTTAATCTCCTTTGCCTAAACCCATATTAAACCAATATAAAGTATTGATTCTAATATAACATAAAAGGTATATTCTAATATAATATATATATTCTAATATAACATAAAAGGTAAGAGGGGCTTTCCCCCCCATTTTTATTGTCACACAAAACACTTCCACATTGGTCATTGTTGTAAGAGCAAACCCATACATAACCAAAACCCCAAAATAAAACCATAAATACACTGATGTGAAAGAAGATTCCAACATTTCTTTCTCTGGAGGTGGATAGCTTTCTCCGTTATAAGTCTTTCTGGTTGGTGACTGTAATGTGTTGTGAGGATTATTTAGGTATTAGTTTATATATAGTTAATGTGGACCTAGCAGGAAGGGCCACCTCATTCATCCCTTCTCTAAACTCAGCTATCCCTTTCATTCCTCCCCATATCACCTCATCAACTTTATCCCTCCTTTTAACCTAAGATTAAGACTTACCTCTTTCTCTATAACATCCACGTGTTATATATGTGTCAGATTAGAGAAGTTTCTCAGCACATTTGTTGGACTCCTACGTAGAATTTATGTGAGAACATGGACAACAGTCATATGGAATATTCAGAAATGGACAGATCATGATCTGAATCAAGGTGACTGATCCATTTATACATTGGAATATTTTGCTCAAATCTCTCCTTTGTAACTTTTTTCATGCTTCATTTTATTTTATTTATTTAAAACCCTTACCTTCCATCTTGGAATCAATACTATGTATTGGTAAGGTCTAGGCAATGGAGGTCAAGTGATTTGCCCAGGGTCACACAGTTAGGAGGTTTCTGAGACCAGATGTGAACCCAGGACCTCCCATCTCTAGGCCTGACTCTCAATCCACTGAACCACCCAGCTGCCCCCCATGCTTCATTTTAGCATAGGTATTTGACCATAAGCACTGGGGCCATTTTGTTTTTTCCCTGGTATCTCTGATACCCAACACAATATCTGGCATAGAGAAGGTGATGACTAAATACTTGCTGAATTGCCTTGAATTGCTTTCATCCTTTCTCCTGTTAGATTGGCAGCACCCTGAGAATAGAGTTAGTGTCATAACTATGTTAGTATCCTCATTCCCAAGCACTTTAATAGGCACTTAATAAAAGTTTGTGGGATTCAGTTGAATTTGTCGTTGAACTAAAACAGTGACCACAGACTCAGGCCTTCGTTATCTCAAAATTACTCCTGACAATGATGTTTAATAGATACAACCATGTGGCAGTGGCAGCTGGGAGGCGTCCTAAGAGGACTAGTTGAAAACTCTTGTCTGACTGAGGTTGTGAGTCTTATGTGTTTGTTGTCAGCTTTGACGGGCTGTAAATTGTAAGAATAACCATATTGTCCTGGGAAGGAAGTGTTGGCAGAGCATATTGGATTTATTATTGATGACCAGATTGCTCTGACAAGTGGCTACTTGGCATCCACATACATTTTCTCCCATTCGGAGGATTGGGTTCTGGCCTCTTATTGAATATAAAGTTTGTCAGTGATACTTCCAATTTTCTCTGCAGGTCAAAGAGAAACAATTTAACTGAGGAGTCAAAGTAACTTTGGTAATGTGGGAACTTTCTGGGCAGGGTAGTCTGATTCTCCTTTTAGTTCCCCTGGACCACTTTCATTCTCTATGACCGCACAATCTCAGTGTTTGTGAGGAACACCCCTAGGCAGCATTTTAAATGCAACTTTGTCATTTAGAAAACAATAATAGCAGTCAGTTCCAACAAAAGAGCTGAGAAAAGAGTTAATAACTTTTTTAAATGGCCCATTTTAGATGCTATGGTAAAATTGGCACAGGTGAAATTTATACCTGGGGATGGGATGTTAGAAGTGGTTATGCCTAGCAATATGTAAAAGAAAAAAATAATCGTAAATCACCTCTTTTGGATTATGAAGTAGGAAATGTTTCAGAAAACTCAGCCAGATGGAAGGGACTCATGATGTTGATGTTCGCAGGCCACAAAGCAGACAGATGGTCAGTGACTCTAAAGTCTGCAAGCTTTCAAATAGGCATTGGCTAGGAAGAGAGGGATATGTGCTGTGGTTGGAAATCCAGTGCAAAGATAACCCCAAATGATCAATCCTCCCGATAAAGGAGATGAAATATTGGAGTTATATTTTATCCAAGCAAAAGTTCCTATATTCCTCTAAATGAGGAAGATATCCAGGAGAAGAATACTATTCCAAAAGAATAGAAAGATGAATGACTAATCTGGGTGATCATTCAGCTTCTGGTACTAGAATCATCTTCCAAGAAAATTCAATAGTTTCTCATTATGTGGTTTTAACCCTTTTACTTCAAAGTACAAACTATCAAAATAAGTTAGTAGCAAATTCCTCTAAGCTGAAAAGAATTTGCATATAACTCTAGCCTACTGAGTGTGTATCTTAAAGTTCAGGGACCATTCTAGTTAAATCTAAGAAAGGTTTAATACTAGGAAACTAGAAACTATATGATGAATTATTTTTTGTTTCACAACTAATGATGACCATGTGTCAAGAAATGAAGTAGCATCTGTATGCTCAAAATCACCAGTCCTTGAAATGTCCTAAAATCATACAATACTTATTATGGTCTCCTTCCTAAATCCACCTCTTAGGATACTTGTTATTGTTGGTGTTCTTGAATTCCTCAAATTATTTTATATTTACTTTTATGTTTACATATTGCTACTCATAAATCATTAAATCCATAAGAGCAGGGGTACTTTTTCATTTATGCCTTTGTATCTTCAGAATCAACACAAGCTCTTGTATATTCTTTTCTACTCTGGATGAAGATTTCATTAACTGAGGGAAAACATGGTATTAGAAACACCATAATCTATTGCATATCTACATTTGTTTTATCAATTAAAATCTTAGAATATTGTTTGGGCTCCTGAGAGGTTAAATGACTTAGACAAGTATGAGTCAAAAGTAAACTTAAAATTAGATCGTCACTTTCATTGACTTGTTCTCTCACTGTTGTTTCCTTGTGCAAAGTAAATCCTTAATAAGTGGTTATTTAAATAATTTTTAAACCCTTACCTTCGTCTTGGTGTCAATACTATGTATTGGCTCCAAGGCAGAGTGACTTGCCCAAGATCACACAGCTAGGAAGTGTCTGAGACCAGATTTGAACCTAGTACCTCCTGTCTCTAGGCCTGGCTCTCAATCCACTGAGCCACCCAGCTGCCCATACTGAAATAATTTTAAATTGCTACATAGTTCAGTGGAAAGAAGACTGGATCTGAAGTCTGGAGATCTATGTTAAAATTCTAGCTTAGGTATTTACTAACTGGGAATGTCACCAAGAAGTTTCAGAATAAAAATGGCTAATAAGGAGTTGATATTCAAGATAACTCAAAAAAGAGTAAGATAGTATCTGGATGTTTTTGATAAGTTTAGGTCCCCAGTCAAAATATATCCTGGGACACTGAAAGAATTCAAGAATACAATTACTAATCCACCATGAGAAAACTATGAAAGATCCTGGAGAATAAAATGTGCTCCAGGACTAGAGTCACACTTTTTAAAATTTATTTTTATTATCATGCAAAATACACTTCCAACACACTTCCAACAATTGTCATTGCTATAAGAGCACACTCATACAAGACCAAAACCTCAAAATAACACCATAAATACACTGATGTGAAAGATAGTACGCTTTGTTCCACGTACATCAAATTCCAATAGTTCTTTCTCTGGACCTGGATAGCATTCACTCTCCTACGTCTTTCAGGATTGTCCCAGATCATTGCAATACTGAGAGTAGTCAAGTTTTGACACTTGCTTATTCATACAGTATTGCTGTTACTGTATACAATATTCAACTGTCAATTAATTTGATTGGTATGGCACTGAATAAGGAAATTAATTTAAAGTTAATTAATTTAAGTTTTATTATATTATCTCTGTCTACCCAGATGCAATTAATATTTTTTCAATAGCTTAGATTTTACTTTATTTGTGTGAAAAGTATTTTGTATTTGTATTTATATAATTCCCACATTTGTCTTGGCAAGTATGTTCTTAGGTATTTTATGTTGTCTAGAGTCATTTTAAAACAAAATTTTCTTTCTATCTCTCTGCTAAACTTTATTGGCAATATATAGAAATGCTGATGATTTATATTTATATTTATATTTATTTATATTTATAAATTTATATTTATATTGTATTCTGCAACTTTACTAAAGTTACTATTTTAGTTAGTTTTTAAGTTGATTCTCTACTATATCAGCTGCAAAAAAGTGATATTAAGTTTTCTCACTGTTTACTTTGATTCATGCAATTTCTTTTTCTTTTTCATTGCTAAAGCTAGAATTTCTAATATAAGATTAAATAATAGTGACAATACTAGGCATCCTTGCTTCACTCCTGGTCTTATTGGAAAAGCTTATTCCAGTTGTAGATTATACTTCCTGATGGTTTTAGGTAGACATTACTTATCATTTTAAGGAATGACCCATTTATTCCTATGCTTTCTATTGTTTTTAATATGAATGGATGTTGGCTTTTATTAAAGGTTTCTTTCCTCCATCTATTGAAATAATCAGATGATTTCTGTTAGTTTGATTTTTGATACGGTCAATTATGTGGAGTTTTCCTAATTTTAAACCAGTCCTACATTCCTGGTATAAATCCTCCTCTAGTCATAGTGAATGATCCTTGTGATATATTGCTGTAGTCTCCTTGCTAGTATTTTATTTAAAATTTTTGCATCTATATTCATTGATGAAATTGGTCTATAATTTTCTTTCTATGATTTTGCTCTCCCTAGCTTAGGTAACAGGATCACATTTGTGACATAAAAAAATTAGGTAGGATTCCTTCTTCACCTATTCCCCCAAATAGTTTATATAGTACTAGGATTATTTGTTCTTTAAATGTTTGATAGAATTCATTTGTGAATCCATCTGGTCCTGGGATTTATTTTTAGGTAGGTCATAGATGGCTTGTTCAGTTTTGTTTTTTTTTCCTGAGATGGGATTGTTTAAATATTCTATTTCTTTTTTGTTGTTGTTAATCTGGGCAATTTATATTTTTGCAAATATTCATCTATTCCACTTAGATTGTCAGATATAATTGAGCAAAATAGCTCCTAATGATTGCTTTAATTTTCTCTTCATTTCTGGTGAGTTTACCCTTTTCATTTTGATACTGATTATTTCCTTTTCTTCTTTCCTTTTTAATCAAATTAATCAATGTTCTATTTCATTTATTTTAATTTTTTATAAAATCAAGTCCTCTTATTTATTAGGTCAATAGTTCGATTACTTTTAACTTTATTAGTTTCTCTTTTAATTTTTAGGATTTCCAACTTACTCTTTAAGTAAGATTTTTAGTTCATTCTTTTTCTATTTCTTTATTTGCATGCCCAATTCATTTATCTGTATTTCCTCTATTTTTATTGATACCAGCATTTAGAGATATAAAATCTCCACTAAGTACTGCTTTGGCTGTATCCCATGAATTTTGATATTTTGTCTCCTCATTGTGATTCTCATTAATGAAATTATTTCTATAATTTGTTTCTATAATTTGTTCTTTGACCCACCCCTTTTTAGCATTATTATTTCATTTCCAATTAATTTTTTATTTTTCTTTCAATGGGAAATTATTGATTATAATTTTTATTGCATTATGATCCAAAAAAGATGCATTTGTTATTTCTTCTTTTCTGCCTTTAGTTGTGAAGTTTTATGCATGGTAATTTTTTTCATTTTTTAAAATAAAAGCCTTATACTGCTGTAAAGAAGGCACATTCCTTTTTATTCCCTTTCAAATTTCTCCAGAGATCTATTAATTCTAAATTTTCTAAAATTTCATTCACTTTCTTTATTTCTTCCTGGTTTATTTTTTGGTTTGATTTATCTAGATCTGAAAGGGAGAAGTTGAGGTTCCCAACTACATTAATTTGACTATTTCCTCCTGAAGGTCATTTAATTTCTCCTTTAAAAATGTGGAGACTATATGATTTGATGCATATATGTTTAGTGTCTATATTACTTCATTATCCATAGTACCTTTTAGTAAGGTTTCACTTCCTTCCTTATCTCTTATAATCAGATCTATTTTTACTTTATCTTTGTCTGAGGTTATCTTTGCAACTCTTGTTTGTTTTTACTTCTGATGATGCACAATAAATTCTGCTCTATCCCCTTACTTTTACTCTTTGTGTGTTTCCCTGCCTCAAATGTGTTTCTTGTAAACAACATATAGTAGGATTATGATTTTTAATCTACTTTACTAGCTGATTCTGTTTTATCAGTGAACTCATCCCATTCACATTCATAGTTATGATTACTAACTGTATATACCTCTCTACCTTATTTTCCCCTTTTGAACCTGCTCTTTCTCTTTTCACTATGTCCTTCTTCATAGGTGTTTTGCCTTTATCACCACGCCTTACTTCCCTCTTCTTTTACCCCCCTCCTTGTATTATTCTCCTCCTACTTCTCAATGGGGCAAGATAGGATTCAATAGCCAAATACTATTTGTTGTTATTTCCTCTCTGAGCCACTTATGATGAGAGTAAGGTTTAAGCATTGCAAGTTATCACTCTCATCCTCCCCTCCACTGTAATAGTTTTTCACACCTTTTTAGGTGAGATTATTTACCCCTTTCAACTTCTCAGCTCTATTTTTTCTCAGTACAATCTCTTTTCACCCCTTGGTATGTTTTTACTTATCATATAATCCTAATGAGCTTACTCCCACATCCTGTCTATATGTACTCCTTCTTAGAATTATAAATATAATTTTCCCACCTAGGATTACATACAGTTTGACTTTATTGAATTCCTTAAATTTTATCTTTCTTATTTATCTCTTTAGTCTTCTCTAGGGTATTATGTCTGGATATCAGATTTTCTGTTTAGAAATGGTCTTATCATCAGGAATGTTAGGGAATCTTCCATTTTATTAAGTGATTATTATTTTCCTTGAAAGAATATACTCAGTTTTGCTCAGAAGGTGATTTTGGGTTGCAAACTTAGCTCTTTTGCCTTCTGTAATATCATATTCCAAACCTTCATATTTTTTAATTTGGAGGCTACTAAGTCTTGTATTCCTGACTGTAGCTCTATGGTATTTGAATTGTTTCTTTTTTTTGATTGCAGTATATTCTTTTTAGCTTGGAAGCTCTTGAACTTAGTTATAATATTCCTGGGAGTTGTCATTTGGGTATTTTCAGTGGTGATTTGTGGAGTCTTTCCATTTCTATTCTACTCTCTTGTTCATGAATATCAGGGAAGTTTTCTTTGATAAATTCTTGTATTATGATGTCCAAGTTGTTTTTTTGTTTATTTGTTTGTTTTTTGATCATGGCTTTCAAGTAGTCCAATAATTCTTAAATTGTCTCTCCTGGATCTATTTTCCATATCAGTTGTTTTCAATCAGCTATTTTATGTTTTCTTCTGTTTTATCATTCTTTTGATTTTGTTTTATTGTTTCTTGACGTCTCATGAAGTCATTAGCTTCTAGTTGCCCAATTATAATCTTTAGGAAAGTGATTTTCTTCCATAAACTTTTGAACATCTTTTTTCATTTGGTCAAATTTGCTCTTATTTTCTTCTTACATTGATTTCATTTCTCTTCCTCATTTTTCCTTTACCTGTCTTATTGATATTTGAAAGCCTTTTTGAGCTGTTCTAGAACGTGAAACCAATTCATTTCTTTTTTTAAAGCTTTGTATGTGTTTGCTTTACTTTCACTGTCCCCTTCTGTGTATGTGTATTGCTCTTCTTTGTCTCCATTAAATTTTTCTATGGAAAGGTGCTTTTTTAATGTCTGTTCATTATCCCAGCCTTTTTTTTGACTTTCACTTTTATCTTAAAGGTGAATTTTGTGCTCAGGGTAGAGAGGTACTCTCTTAATCTTCAGTTCCTCCTCTATGCTCTATTTCTGGATTTCTGCAAGTTTCAGTTCTTCCAAAGTGTTTTGAAGACCTCTGGGTTGGGAACAATGAAAGACACCTTCCACTGCTGATTCAATCATCCCCTAATACTGCTGATGGCTTACAGAGCTGAGAGCACTATGAGCTACCCTATGCTGGGGCTCCAAGTCTAACCTAAGGATTTAGTGGGGGCTTTTGGTCTCTCTCTGGGCTTGATCACTCACACTGTGGTATACCTTTCCCTGAGACTTATAACTTATCTTTGAGGTTTGGTAATTGTTATATAGATCTGGGCTTTCACAGGTCTGAACTTTGGGGGCTATCTTGTGCTGGGAATCAGTATCTCACTGGGCTTACACAGAATAGGAATTCAATACAGACTGCCTCATCCAGGGATTTTGGACCTTACTGCAGGCTGGGGCTAGGGCTTGGAACTTTACAGGGTGTGTGTAGGAATGCACTACTGTTGGCTTAGGCCAGATCTCAGGGTCTGGATATTTTCTTGGGCCCAGGTTCAAAACATGAAACAGCAGATCTGGGCTGGGAGTAGGACTTGCTGTTGGCTTATACAGGTACTCCTTGGTGTAGCCTTCTGTGGGCTATAATTCCTTCTCATCCCAGTGAAACTGATTGTTTCTACTTACCTTTTAAGTTGTTTTTGCATGAAAGTTGGTTTACTTTGTCTCCTTGTTGGTTATTTCAATCCAGCATTCATTTTGAGGTGTTATTTTGAGGTTGGTTGGATAGGATTCTCATCTCGGTTTAAATTTTTTCTTCTATTCTGCCATATTGACTCCACCTCTGAGTCACTTTTTTTAAAGGGGGGGATAGAACCCGAAGCCTGAAACTATATGACCATGAATTTAATTGTTGACAACATTATTGAACAGATTATTAATGGGGAGTTGATTAACATCTAGATAAAAAAGAAATAATTATAAAAATCCAGCATGGCATCATTAAGGACAGATAAAGTTAATCAAAATTTAATTCCTTTTTGATATATCTATGAACTATTATGCAAATAATTTACCAAGATATTAGCAAAACATTTAATAGTCTCTCATGCTGTTCCTTTGGATAAGAAGGAAAAATGTAGCCTATATATTAGTAGACTTAAATAGATTTTCATTAATAGATTATTTTCAAATTAAACAGTAGATTTTTCAAAGGATCTAGGATTCTTCTGGTATAGTTTAGTACTTTTACAGATAGCTTAAATAAAGACATAGATGCCTTAAAGACTTGAAACTGAGAGGTTTAGCTAACAGTTGATGATAAGTAGATGGAGTTTGGATTCAGAAAGATCTCAAAAGGCTAAAATATTGAGCCATAGAAAATAAGATGAAATTTAATAGAGTTAAATGCAAAGCCTTAAACACTGTCCCACATTTATAAATGGGGGAAATGGGACTAGATAATAATTTAGCTTTAAAATATCTAGGGAATTTTAGTGAACTAAATAAGATTTAAATTTTAGAGGCAGTATGGCATAGTAGATAGGCAACTGGCCTTGGCTGTTTCTTAACTTTTTTTAGGAAATAGTTTCTTCATTTTTAAAAGGAAGGAGACTAGTTGACCCTTTTGCTTCTCTTGTTTTAGGGCACCAGGGGCCAATTTCTTCTTCCATACCTCCTTCTGACATTAAAGTGTTAATAGGCAAACAATGTAATGCAAGGAAAAAATGAAACTGTGGTTGGCCCTCAACAGAAACAGACCTTTTCAGATTGGAAAATAATTCAACTTCTGTAATTAAGATAAAACTGGAAGTATTCTGCCTTAATGTGCGACATATGTAGATGAGACAATAGTTAGTGTACTATGGGCCACCCAGATATAAATATGGAAAAGCATGGGACCTTTGTGGTATAGTGGATAGAGAGTTGGCCTCAGGAAGAGTTCAAATTCCTCAGAACACTTGGCCATGTGGCATCTTGTGTAATTTAGTTAGTGTCTCAGTAATTTAAACAACTTTTTAATATTATAAATTGCAGAAAAGTACTGACCTATATTGACAGAAAGTTTCTTTTTTTGAGTACTCTTTTACTGAGTACTCTTTTAATTAGATCTCATCCCTATTTATATCTTTTCTGGAATTCATGTTCTACTCTAGAATCCCTGAATCCTACTTGCCTTCCCAGTGTGATTCACTAAACATTGGTCAAAGTTGATAAGATTAGAACCAATTTTAGAGGAGGAATTATTTGAAATGATGATACAAAAGATGGATCTTCAAAGAAAACAGATTTTTTTTAGGTAACTGTCAATCATGTAGGTTTGGCCCTAAAATTTCTCAGGCTTTCTATATTATCCCTCATGATTCCAAGAAACCTTGAGTGTCTTGGGGTATCTCTTGTCTCAGCCATAGTTTCTGGGCCCTACTACCTGTGGTTACTCCCCCCCATTTTATGGGGCCAACAGCTTGTCTGGAGTACAGGACCTATGTTCCTTGGGGCATCTGTGCTATATTGGTTACAATATGCAGGCTGGATTCCTGAACTCTCAGATTGCTATGACTCAAGATCCCATCCCAGATCAGAGACAACTCCTTGAATCTAGAGTAGGAAAAAAAAGAAAATCCCAATGATCCAAGCTTATTCTGGAAACTGTAATGATTTAGGAATGGGATCGTCCTCATGTACCTTCCTTCTATACCAATATTCTCTAATCAGAAGCTATTAATGATAAAATCAACTCAATCGTAAGCCAAGTCATGCCTGGTGGTAACTCAGTCTTCTTTAAAGATGTTAACACTTCCCACTATTTAACCAACGGGGAAAAAAAAAAGCTCTTCCCAACTAATGGTAGTCCAATCAGAACCAGTTAGTCCCAGAAGCAGTTTCCTTGCATCTTCCACATTGATGATTCCATCAGATTGAGGTATGAAAATACATAAGATCTCAATTACAAATAAATCTAGAAATATACCATGAAACCACTAGGTCTGTGAGAAAAGAATATAAACAAACAAACAAACGAAAAAGACACTGGTGGTCAGAATCCCTTGGCAGAGTAATTTGGAGTATTCCTCAAACCTCCTTAATATCCTTGGCTATAAGTGATCTTTCCCATATTGAGAAAAGAGTATGATGACTTCAAAGATTCTGCATCAGTAGACTTGGGTTTGATTCTTGGCACTGTTCCTTATTAACTATGTGACTTTGGTCAAGTAAACATCTTTCTTGTAACCTTAGTTTCCTCATATGAAAAATCAGGTTATACTGTATTAATCTCTGTTTCCTTTTACCACTTAAAGTTATGATGCTATATAGAATCATAGTGTTAGGGTTCAAAATGGGTGGCCTCCAGAGGAACACACAAGACAATGCAATCAAAGCAGGAGAAAGCTTTATTGCTAGTACACACTGGGGAAACTCAGCAAAGAGAGTCCCGAGAGGGCATTCAGTATAAGGAATATATATATATATATATATGTTTCTGGGATATAGGTGCCTTTGTCTTAGGGTTAGCTAATAGCTAGACAGAGGGAGTAGGGATGCTTCCAGGTGCCACAGGATATGATTCTTAATCTTCAAGGCTGTTTCATCTAGGGGCCCTGGGGCTTCCAGCCAGGAGCTGTCCCTGGGACCGTGAGTCAGAGAGATAACTGCCCTGCTTGAGTCAGGCATGACGTTATCCAAAAAATCCCCTGCTTAATTGCTAAGTTTAGCTTTTTGGCTATAATATTCTTATAAGCTATAAGCTATAATATTTCTATAAGCTTTTTTGGCTATAACATTCCTCCCTTTTTCGTTTTACTTACTGAGGAATCTTCCTCAGGGCCAAAGAATAAGTCCAACAATAGCTGATGCCATATGATACGATATGGTATTATCAATTTTAGAGCTATTGGAGAATTTAGGGATTATCTGGCCTGAACTCATTTTTCATGAGGAAATAGATTATAAAAAAGATAAGTGCTAGGAGTATTAGCAGGCAAATAATGTAATGCACAAGAAAAGAAAATAGCAACCCACAACAGTAGAGACCTGAGGATTTACAGATAGAAAAAGGCTTTGTGATCATGAAGTCCAACTCCTCTATTACTGAGATGAGGAAATGAGGCTCAAAGAAATTAAAGGCATTCCCCAGGGTCACATAACTAAGTGTCCAAAGAAGGATTCCAATGCAGATTGTTTTGACTTTCTGATAGAGTTCAGTGCCCTGTCCTTTATGCTACTTAGCAGTCCAAGATTTTTATCACCCTTCCTATGATCCATCATATGTTCTTAGCCAATCTTTTTTATATTTACCTGTTTATAGCTTAATATTAAATACTCTATTGTCATTCTTTCAATCCTTGTAATTGTATGCTCCTAGCAGCACCCTGAGCACAGTTGATGCCTAATCAGTGAGTGTTGACTTGAATTGTTCAATTAATTGAAAGATATTATTTTAGCTGTTGCTGAGCTAGCCTTGATGTTTTGGTTCTCAGGATGAGCACAGCAGACTCAAATGATTTGCTATCCAGGCATATTCCTTAAATAGTGTCCAGAATGAATTCAAAGAAAGAGAGGGAGAGAGAGAGAGAGAGAGAGAGAGAGAGAGAGAGAGAGAGAGAGAGAGAGAGATAATTAAGTGGTTTGAAACTTACTTAGATGCTTCAAGGATCTATGTCTGGCTACAAAAGTCTTTTTATTCTTATACATAGTCTCAGTCACTCACTGAGGCTGAAAAAAATGAATCACTTCTTAGTTGACTCTTGTAATTAGTTTCTTCACATTTATAGATATAGTCTGTCAATGTATTCAGATATATGCACATATATATTTAAAACTCTTAACTTCTATCTTAAAATCAATATGAAGTATTGATGCCTAGGCAGAAGAGTGGTATGGACAAAGCAATTGAGGTTAAGTGACTTGTCAATTGGGGTTAAGTGGCACATCCAGGGTCACAAAGCTAGGAAGTGTCTGAGGTCATATTTGAACCCAGGTCCTCCTGACTTTAGCCCTGGCACTATTTTAATGNGAGAGAGAGAGAGAGAGAGAGAGAGAGAGAGAGAGAGAGAGAGAAATAATTAAGTGGTTTGAAACTTACTTAGATGCTTCAAGGATCTATGTCTGGCTACAAAAGTCTTTTTATTCTTATACATAGTCTCAGTCACTCACTGAGGCTGAAAAAAATGAATCACTTCTTAGTTGACTCTTGTAATTAGTTTCTTCACATTTATAGATATAGTCTGTCAATGTATTCAGATATATGCACATATATATTTAAAACTCTTAACTTCTATCTTAAAATCAATATGAAGTATTGATGCCTAGGCAGAAGAGTGGTATGGACAAAGCAATTGAGGTTAAGTGACTTGTCAATTGGGGTTAAGTGGCACATCCAGGGTCACAAAGCTAGGAAGTGTCTGAGGTCATATTTGAACCCAGGTCCTCCTGACTTTAGCCCTGGCACTATTTTAATGTGCTTCCTAGCTGAGCCCCCACAGGTATATTTTAACAGCCCACTGAAGAACTTGTTCACAAAGCTTTTCCATCTTAGTAAGACCTCCCTGTCAGGCATTTTGCTCTTCAAGGCAGACTTCCAGATTCCAGGGTCACTGACACATCAAAATAAGGTATTAGAAGAGGATTTTGGTGAAAGCATTGTCATTGCAAATAGATCATGGTCTTAATTCCTGTTTCAAAACTGAGAATTCCACCTTGCATGTAAAAAGAGCTTAAAGACTGAGTGATGCTACCTAGTCTTGGATCTGACACTGGAGATAGTACCTTACTATTTAAGACTGACAACTTGGAGAACCGAGACTATATTGGCACCATAGTTTAGGCAGGACATCAGTAGGCTAGAAGGGTCCAGAAAAGTACCACCAGAATGGCAAGGAAGCTGGATACTATGTTATAAGAGAATTGGTTGAAATAACAGGTTACATAGCTTAGAAAAAATAGAACTTGGTGATAATATGACAAATCTCCTTAATACCTGTGTTGTGGTAGAAGGATCAGAACTCTTCTGTTTGGGCACACTGGGCAGAAGAATGATGATAATTTCGGATAAAAGATTTTAGCTTAATATAAGGAAAAATGTCTAGGAGTTAAAAAGTTTTCTCAGAGTAGAATGGGCTCCTTCAAGAGACCATGAGTTCCTTCTTTTCCAACAAAATTTAGATTATATATCTTTGGGGTTATCATAGAAGAGATTCTTTTTCAGGTCTGACTGGAATTAGATGGCCTTTGAAGTACTTGAAATTTTGAAATGCTGTGATTCCTTGATCCATAGAGTTGTTTGGAAGAAGCCACTTTGTAAATCTTCAAGTACTTTGTAAGTGTGAGTTATCACTTGGGACAGTGGAAAGCTGATAGAATTGGGTTCAAAGGAACTACATCTGAATCTCAAATCTTCAGGGGCAGCTGAGTTGTTCAGTGGATAGAATGTAGTTCCTGGAATTAAAAAGATCTGAGTTAAAGTCTAGCCTCAGACACTCACTAGCAGTGTGACCCCATTTTTTTGCCTTAGTTTCCTCGTAAAATGTGAATGATTAGTTGTACCAACCTCATAGGGTTGTTGAAAAGACCAAATTAGGTAATAAATGTACCACACTTAGCACAGTGACTGGCAAATAGTAAGTGCTATATAAATGTTAGCTATTCTTATTATTAATTTAGAGACAGCTAGGTGGCACCGTGCCAGCCTGGAGTCAAGAAGACTCATCTTCCTGAGTTCAAATATGACATCACACACTATTAGTTATGTGACCCCAGGCAAGTTCCTTAACCCTATTTATCTCAGTTTCCTTATCTGTAAAATGAGCTGGGGAAAGAAATAGCAGATCACTCTAGTATCTTTGCCAAGAAAACCCCAAATGGGTTCAGGGAGAATTTGACAGGACTGAAAAATGATTGAACAACAACAACAATTATTATTGCTCTTATTACTTGTCACCCAAGTAACTTTATGCAAGTAACTTAAAACCTCTGGGTCTGTTCCTTCATCTTTAAACTGAGGAGATCAGACTACATGACTTGTAGGGCCATTCTTAACTCTATATCAGTGATAACATAATATAGATGAGGGTTTGGCAGAAAGATGTTCTATATTACCACAAATGGTGATAATTCCATTTATCCCAACTCAATTAAAAAAACAACTTATTATGTACCCATTGAGTTTAGCATTCTATAAATTGAGGCCACTGAAAAAGATAAGATTGAATGTGGCTTGTCCACTTCCCTCATAAAGCTTGCTTTTTGTGGGAAAAATAAAGCAAACACACAAATGAAAAGTAGAGAATTATAATTCTCTGAAGAGGATATTAGACAACTGGAATATAGCCAGAGGTGAGGGTAGTTAGGGAAGGGGTGGGAGACAGTTAATGGAGGGTCTTCAGCTTCTTGATTAAGAGTTTTTGATGTTAGGTGGCCTTGAGAGAGTGATGCTACAAGGGATCGTGGATTCTTTATAAAGAAAGTCTTTCTTACACCAATATGGAGGCTAGTTAGGCTGGGAGAAGCCATGTGCAGAGGAAGCTATTTTTGAAGTGGTCTACTAGTTAAAGTCTAACTTAAGTTCTGAATAGTTAAAGACTGCTAGTCATGTATGCTTGGCTTACAATCAGGAGCCCTGATTCCAAATTCTGACTTGAAAGTTACTACTTATGTGACTATGAATATTAATGAGATAATATTTGTAAAGCACTTAGCTTGGTGTCTGGCACACAGTAGGCATTTAATAAATGTTTGTTACCTTCCTGACTCCCCATACATCTTCCCCTTAATGATCCTCAGTTTCCATCTAGATAAAATGGGGGAAATGACACTTTCATTACCTACCACATAGAATTACTGTGAGGAAAGCATTTTGGAAAGGTGAAGTACTACAAGCAAGGGTTTGATATTACTTCTATTTTGTTTTTATTAGATATTGTGGTTGAAACAAAAACCTTGTACAGGGAATAGCAAAAGTTTTAGTGCATTTGTAACCTTTATTTAAAACTGCATTAAGACTTTAAAGACTATATTTATCAAGGAATTAGTTTAAAAGGGAAAAAAAGACTTTAAAGATAAATTCAATTAGGGGCATATATATACACATTATATATATATATATATGCTTATATATATATGCATATGTATATTATTTTAAAGCTGTCAAGATGAAACATTATTTATCAGTAGCTTGAGAGCCAGGCCTCTCTAGAGGGGAGATTCTGGGTTCAGATCTGACCTCATACATGTCCTAGCTATATGACCCTGGGCAAGTCATTTAACCTCATTGTCTAGCCCTTATTGCTCTTCTGCCATGGAACCAATGCACTGTATTGTAAGGAAAATAAGGGTTTAAAAAATGCAATCATTTTGCTCACCTTTAAATTATCCTTCACTTTCCAAAAGACTCAAGAAATGAGATACTGTTTGAATGAACCCATCAAGGAAGACTTGGGCCAGGTTTTAAACTCCCCATTAGTTTTAAAATTCAGTTCCATAAACGAGTGTAATGTAGGGTCATCCAGAGACTGTCTAAACGTTGCCTGTTTCTGACTGACCACATGTGCTGGTTAAGTGCTTGAGAACTTTGGAGATGATAAAAGAATATTCTTCTTGGTCCCTGAGCAGGAAGCAAGACAACTCACTGGATCTTATGGACTGCTAAAGGGGCCGAGATGTTGGATCCTTTCCTCTACTGAGGGGCCCCTCTTGCTAGACCAAAGTTTCTTAATCTTGTTTTGTGGCATGGTTTCATCTGGCAGTCTAGTGAAGCTTATAGGTCTCTTCTGAGAAAAAAAAAGTTTATAAATGAATAAAATGAAATATATTGCATTACAAAGGAAACATAATGAAATACAATTCTCAAATATATTTTTTAAAAAGTTCACTGACTGGAGGTTAAGAACTCCGATTATGTTTTCACCCATGACATCTGGACCAGGCTTTTCATTGAAGGGATTTTTCTCTTTTTCTTAGACTTTTTTACTCTTTGCTCCCATTATGGCATCCCAAGCAAAGACCACTTAAGCTTCAGAGTTGGCTCATGCCTCCAGTTCCCCAAAGAGGAAAGGAGATGAGTATAAAGGCAGTCAACATGCAATATGAATCAACTATGGAACTGGTATTTATTTTCAGCCCATAAAAGACTACTGGATCAAGAGTCAGGTGATCTTTGTTTGTGTCTCTGCTCTGCTGCTAATGAGGTATGTGATGCTAGGCAAGTTCCTTCTGTTCTTAGTCTATTTCTTCCACTGTAAAGTAAAGTGAAGGTGTAGAAAACCAAAGGTTTGCTCCAGTTCTGACATTCTATGACTCATTTCTTGCTATCTTTGCAGGATGTGACATATCAAAGAGCATTTTACCAATTTTGCCATGTTATTCTCCTTCAAAGTTTTAAATCAAATGAAGATTATAAAAGCATAGTCAAGGGAACAACATTGAAAGGCAAGTAACAAGCAGCAAAAGATCTGTTTGTAATTATTTTGTTCAGTTAAGGAGACTTTCTTTAGCAACTAAATACAAAACATCCCAAATTGATATAATCCTCAGGTTTTGCTATTTTCCACAGAAACAGCACCAGCTTTTTTTTTCTTAGACCTGATTGTTGAATAGATATGCTAAGCACAAGTTGGTAATATGGGACATATGTTATGGCAAGGTTGACATCTGACCTCTTCCTGGAATCCTGTTACATGTTGGAAAGGCTATCGGTCATTTTCTGTGCACGTACTACACACAGTTTACTCTTCTGTGGATTCCCAGGTGCCAGTGAAGTTGAATCAGGGTAAGCACATCTCTTGGGTAACTAGGAGTAGCACTGTATACTTCACATCATTAGGGGTTCAATTAGATGCATAAGTTGTAAGAAGAGGATACAAAGTTAAGGAAGAATGTTCCATACTCATCTGCCCCATAATACACAATCTTATTTCCTCTAAAACTTTGATCAAGTGATACCTCTATATTAACTCTTTCCTCATTCTCCTACCTATTAGTGCTCAATGGTAAGAAGATTATTTTGGCTTTACTTTGTATATATTGCATATATACTTATTTGCATATGTCTTCACCATGGAATCTAAGCTCCCTGAGGGCATGGACTGTTTTGTTTTTTTATTACTATCCTCTTTGTGAGGCACATAGTAATTCTTTCACATATATTTGCTTTTTAACTGGCTTTTTTCCTCTCCATCAATCTCTCCATACTTCTTTTTCTTTCAAGAGAGTTTTGAAGTAGGGAGGAATAGCAAAGTCTAACCCAGGAGTATCAATGTCTCTGCCTCATGGAATGGATATAGGAAATCCTCTAAGGCTCATTTTCTGAGGTTCCCAAGCCTGCGCTGTACCCTTAGCATGACATAAAGAGCTAGAATGGAAGTGAGTGCTTTGTTCCAGCTGCCTAAATTAGAGGGATACCACCTTCTTCTCCAGAAGGTGATTGCAGACAATTTAGCTACTGACATCAAATGTTAATATAAATTAAATAAATTAATGACCTATAAAAACCATAGTCCTTTTGTTTCCCATTAATTCAATATGGCAAGAAATCTTTCTCTATAACCCTTAAAATTTTCTGTTCTCAATATCCAAGACTTCCAAAGTCCAGAAAGGCAGGTACTTGTTTTAAATTGTTGTTATTTTCAGTTGTATCTCATTCTTCATGACTCCATTTGGGATGTTCTTAACAAAGATACTGAAATGGTTTGCCATTTCCTTCTCCAGGTCGTTTTATAGATGAGGAAACTGAGGCAAACAAGGTTTTGCCAGAATCACACAGCTAGAAAGTGGCTGAGACCAGATTTGAACTCAGGAAGAGGAGTCTTACTGACTTCAAGTCCAGTATCTTACCATTCTGCCACGTAGCTACTTGTTTCATATATTCCAGGTGAAAAGTAGAGCTAAGACTCAAAATTAGGTATGCTGATTTCAAGGCCAGTTCTTTCACTGAAATATGCTGTGGTTCATTGCTAAGACCCTCATGCTTTTCATTTGTAAATTATTATTATCTATATTATAAAAAGTGATGGTCATTTTTGTACTTGGAGATAGGTTAGCCAAAACAATTATCTCCATTACTTTGCCTTGGGTCAGTCACACAATTCACTTAGTGCCCCAGGCCAATCTGCATTGGTAGGGGGAGTTTCCTTATATACAGTCCTTAAGCAAATGAAATCACAGGTTTGGCTTAAAAGAAATCTCCCTATAAAATAACATTTCCCCACTTACTTTTCTTGAAAATGTAAGAAATTACATAAGATTTTACTACTCACATAGGAAAGATTCTACATGGAATTTTTCCAGTTACAGAAATTCAGGAAGATGATCTAGTAAGGCTTAAAAGGGTTAGAATCTGCCTTAATGGAGGGGAAGCCATGTGGGAAAAATATTGGTTTTTTTGAAGTAACAGAGATATGATAGTTCCCAAACCTATGCACCCCAATAATTTGAAGCATGTAGCTGTTCATCAAAATGTTTAAGGTAATTCAGTTCCTGTGATTTTGTTCCTGTGTAAAAATAGTACCTAGTCTTTTTCCATTTTCCTTGTCAGTTCTATATGGGTTTGGGACAGATTACCTTTGGAGGTGTACAATATAACCCTCATATAAACTTTCCTCCTTAAGAAGATGAGTCCAAGGGGAAAGAGAAGCTCCCTGGTCTACTTTCTGTTCCCTAGGTATGATGGGGATCTAGGAGGCAAGACAGTGATTGTCTCTAGCACTGGAATGAACTTGTCTCCTGTTACATCATTTTAGCATATTCAATGCATTTTTTATTCTAATATTTTAATGTTAACTGAATAAGTATGCTTTAATAAAGCTTAATTTAGATCTTAAAGACATTAAGAATTTTGGGACACCCTTACAGACACTCATTTCTATCTTAGCTCTTTCCTCTTTCCAATGCTCTTTTCTTATAACAACATAGCAAAGTGGGCAGGGCAAAGATTATTATCCCCATTTAACAGATACAGAAATTGAAGGTCAGAATGGTTGAGTGACTTTTCTAAAGAACACAGCTAATTATGCCTTCCTCCTTTAAGACACTATCTCTGGATCTTCCCTGCTAGAAATTTCCATTCTGTCCCTGCATCTGCACTGGTTTGAGACATGAACTTTTGCCTTATCTAGGTGGAACTCAGGCCTCAATGTGAGCTACTTATATAGATGAGCTAATCTTGGAGCAGAGACACATCTGAAATATTTGCTGAACTTTCGATCTACTCTTTCCATTTATACTTATATAAGAAATATCTGGCACCAAAAACTGAGGGTTCTAACCCCCTGGGGACAATGTCTTCCTAATTCTAATTGAAACAGAAGGCAACAACGTTGGAATTTACCACACATATACAGATGCCCACATACACGAGCATCTACATGCATACACAGAAAGCCACCGGCAGGCTGAAACCAAAATTTCGGCAAATAGATGCCAAACCCAATGTGAGCTTTGGAGGAGCGACTGAATTTGTGGGTTCTTATCTAACCAACAGTGGTAAAGTTGTACAGCTGTGTTCCTTCAGCTTGATGGACATCATCATGATGTAGAACAGGAGTTGGTATTTAGACAAACTAGACGGTATTTTCAAAACTAGCTGTGCCATATGTCCATTCAAGAATGGACTGACGAATATGTCCATGGTACAGACAGGCTGCCTCAGTCTCGACTCAACCAAAATCCCATTTTCTAACTATATATATATATATATATATGTATATATATATATACACACACACACACACAAATTTTTATTGAACTGAACTAAAACAAAGAGGCATTACTTGGTGGAATTATCAGTATTATGG
Organism: Gracilinanus agilis; assembly: GCF_016433145.1. NCBI lineage: Eukaryota > Metazoa > Chordata > Mammalia > Didelphimorphia > Didelphidae > Gracilinanus > Gracilinanus agilis. The sequence continues at coordinate 209,049,076 of NC_058131.1, read as the reverse complement.
TAGCTTTTATGCAAATGGAGCTACTAGAATTTCTTAACAAATGGAATGAAATGATCAGACCTGTACTTAGGAATATCAATATTGATTTGGCAGCTATATGGAGAAGAGAGTGGAAAAGGAAAGAACTGGATACAAAGAGACCAATGAGGGGGCCATTGTAGAAGTACAAACAAGAAATGATGTAGGCTTGAAATGGGATGGTCTTAATATCTCTGAAATGAAAAACTGTAGACCATAGAAGATGTGGTGGTAGGATTTATAAAATTTGGCAAGTGATTTGATAGTGGTAGGAGAGATGTGGGTGAAAATGTCAAGCAATGTGATGTATCCTTGAATCTAGTGACACTGGCTCCTGGTCAATATTTCCATATTTCAGTTCTGGGCATGCTCTTTGGCTGTCCCTCATGGCTGAAACTCATCCCCCTCCTTAGCTTGGACTACTGACATCCCTGTCTTCCTTTAAGTCCTAACCAAAATTTTTACCTTCTACAGGAAGTCCTTTTCATTTTGGCATCTTGACTCTGTTAATGATTTCTGATTTAGCCTAGATATAGTTTGTTTTGTGTATATTTGTTAACATTTTGTTTCCTACATTAAATTGCAAGATCCTTTGGGATAGGAATTATCTTCTGTCTTTTTAAAAATATATTTCTGGCATTTAACAGAGTGCTTAGCATATAATATGTACTTAATAAATATTTTTTGTTTGTTCGTTTGATTAATGGACACAGAAATTTATAACCTGGATGACTTGGAAGAATGGAAGTACCTGGAACAAGGTAAGGAAATTAGAGCAGGAGAAAGGATTTTGAAGGGAAAGAATGAATAACTTCTCCATTTCAAGTCTTTTTTAATTTATTATATATTTTAGCTGGAATGCAAATCCAAGTTGTCCTTATTCCTTGTCCAGTACTTTCTCCTCAATTCCATGTCAGCTAAGTGGCAGCATGGATATTTTGACCTCACAGAGAACATATATAGTATGTTTTCTATTACCCTACTTTTTCTCCAAACGAATCTATTTTTTCTCACTTTACTTATAAGGACAATAAGATCCATATGAGCTTACAACTTATCTACATAAATTTTGGGGTGAAAATTAGAATTACTATACAACATTTATTATGAATAACTAGTTGTGATCCAGAGCTTTAAATAGCAGGATCTGTTTTGTGATAACTCTAATGGAAGACCTTCTAGCTTTCACAAAACAAAACAAAACAAAAAAATTAATGAACAAACAAACAAAAATAAGCAAAACAGTTCCTTGGGGGCTGAAACTCTGTATGCTTAATCAGGGCCAAAAAGTTATTTATTTTGGAAAGTTTTTTTTTTAAGTTCTTCAAACTATTGTTCTTGAGGTTTGAATCTGATTTGGTTTGAATTATGGCAGTGAAAAATAAATACTGGAAATAAATAACAGAGATACCCTTTAATTTCAGAACTGAATAGGAAAGTACACTTTGTACTGGAAATGTAAACAGGCTGCTAGTTTCCAGATAGTGTCATCAGGGATTGGGCCTCTGCTGATTGTCTTGATGTGAATTCTAAGCAAGTTAGCAAGAATGCCAGCTGGTGATGAGCAGTGGACAAGAATGAGTCTGTAAGTTCATGCCAGGAAAAGGTAATAATTAAAGTTTCTTCCTGAAGGCTTCAAGTGATTGGAAGTGCCATAGAGTGCTTGAAATTATTATTATTATTATTATTATTATTATTATTATTATTGTCATAGTGGTACAGAATGATATGGTACACTAGAAAAAAAAATACAACTGGGTTTGGAATCTGAAGGCCTGGTTTCAGATTTGACTTCTGTTAACTTTCTTATAAAGAAAGTCAATTGAATAAATTTGTACATCTATAAAAGGAAAAGTGTTGGGCTAGATAAAAGTTACGAACTCTTCCAATCCTGACATTCTGTGATCAAACCATGTTAATGATAAAAATAATACTTTATCAGTGTTTTTGTGGATTTATGATGACTGGTGGGGTTCTGCAGTCATTGGTACAAATTGCAACTTATTGAAACCTTCTTAATATTTTTAGTTTTTACTTCTGACCTCTCATGTGATTCCTCCCTCCCTTCCTCCCTTCCTCTCTTCTCTCTCTCCCTCCCTCCCTCTCTCTTTTTATTTCTCCTTCCTTCTTTCTTTCATTCTCTTTCTTCTTTCTCTTCTTCTTCTTCCTTTTCTTATCCCTTACTTTTACCTAGATGTTTCAGGGATGACACTAGTTTGCCTACCTTTGTGAAAAACTTAGGGAGAATCAAAGACACAAGGCCCCCAGGATAGAAATGAATGAATTGTGATCTACATCTTTTTAGATAATACACACATCCCTAAGATCATAGGAATATTTGGAAAGTGAGTAGAGTCTGCTTTATTTCACTTGTCACACATCAGCATTTATATCTTCTATAACTGCGTCAGCTAGGTCGCACAGTGGATAGAGTACCAGACCTGGATTCAGGGAGACTACTCTTCAAGAATTCAAATCTGGACCCAGACACTTACTAGCTGTGTGATCTTGGACAAATCACTTAACTCTGTTTTAGTTTTCTGATCTACAAAATGTGTTAGAGAAGAAAATGGCAGACCACTCCAGTATCTTTGCCAAGAAAACCCCAAATGAGGTCACTAAAATGCAAACATAACTAAAAAACAACTGAATAACAACTGTTATGAATGTTTCTATTATCTTCTGAGTCATCCATCACTTTTTAAAATTCTTCTGAGATCTTCTTGTCCTCTAATTTATAGCTGTACAACACTACAAGAAGAATATTGGTATTAAAAAGGTAAATTTTGTCTTAGAATCATTTAAAACTCTATAATTCTCCAAATAAAATTCACTATGCTTTCTTTTTTCCTATTTGGTTTTGAGGCTACTTCACTGACCATCTGCAGCATCTATTCAAGATATAGACATTGTTGGAATAACTCAATGGACTATCCTTCCAATTGCCTGTCACAGTATGTGAAATAGGTATTCTTCCTTCATTTGGTTTTCCCATGGGAATAATTTTACTGATTTCTTTTGAGTGCATGTGGATCTCATTAAGGAGACCCTGCAGTGTTCCAGGGACTCAAAGCAATCAGTAAAATATTCACAAGCAGGAGCATCTGAAGGACTTTACCCTCAATAGGGAATATCCTCTTCTATTTCAAATCTGTTTTGGATGTTCTCCAATGAACACCTTTGGTGAACATATATCTCAATGGTTTATACCTTAGTTGATAATCATCATCATCATTAGAGAATTGGGCCAGGTCTGAGATTTAACTTGTATGGGGAATTCCTTGTGTGGAAATTATCTCCACAGTTGCAAATCAGCAACTTGACTGCAAATTATAGTTTTTAAGAGTTGCCTACACCACTGGGAGAATGATAGATGGTCAAACAGATGGTTCATGTCAAAAGAAGTACTTGAACTCAGGTCTTCCTCCCTAGAATGCTTTTCAGTTATGAAATGGAAACTGAACTTAGTAGTCTTTACTTGGAATCATGGGACCTAAGATAAAGGCTCCTATAACTTCCTGCCTATGAAAATTTGGGTAAATGAATCTCTTTGGATCTTATTTCCTGGGGATTATAATAGATAGACTTAAAGATCTTTCCTGGGACCTATGACTGAATGATTCATTCTGTGATTCTGACTCTTAATCGATGGTTATTATTATTATTATTATGATGATGATGATGATTATGATTAATAGTAGAAACAATAACAATATTGACAAAATAATAATGATGAATGTCTCTTTAAATTTGTATAGCTCTCTTTCATAGATATGTCATTTAATCCACCCCAAAACTCTATGAAGTATTTAGAGAAGGTAGATTTACTTTATGATAATATTTGAGCTGACAGAGATCTTGGAGATCGTCTATTCCAACTCCCTCATTTTATATATGGTCAAATTGTTTGCCTGGCTTTACATGGACAGTAATTAGCAGAGCTGAAATTTAAAGCCAAATCCTTTGACAAAAAATCCAATACTCTACTGTGTTAATACTTCTTCTCTATTACTGTTCACATTTTATAGAGGAGCAAAGTGAGAATGAGAAATTAAGTAACTTTCCCTTTATCACATTTAGTAAGTAGAAGAGCCCAGACTTTATTTGACAGAGCCTGGGTGCTCTTTCCACTGCATTTTCCTTAGTGGCCAAGAGGAAAAGGTCCAGAGGTAATGGAGCAGAGAATTGATAGATGAATTTTAAGGGAAGTAGAAAACATGTGAGTTAATGAGGAAAAGCTCATTACACAAGGAGAGAGTAGGGAGTGACCTGAGAAAACTGGATCTACCTTCACAATATCTTACACAGCCTTCTTCTTTTCTCCACTCCTAGGGCCACCATTTTAGTAGAGCTAACTGGTCTCCCTCAAGTTTCTTCATTATCTAATCCATCCTCCACATAGCTGCCAATATAAGATTACTAAAATATGTCATACCATATCAATTCCATGATCAATAAACTTCAATTGCATCCCATTATCTCTAGTATCAAACACTAATTCCTTTGTCATTTAAAACTCTTCAAATCTTATGTCAACCTGCCTTTTGATCCTTCTCATATATTACCTCCTTTGCTCTATTTGTAAGGTCATCTAGGTGACACTGGGCCTCGACTCAGGAACTTTCAACTTAATGAGTTCAAATCCAGCCTCAGACCCTAACTAGGTATGTGATCCAGGGCAAGACACTTAATCCTATTATCTCAGTTTCCTCACATGTAAAATGAACTGGAGAAGGAAATGGCTGATTAGTATCTTTTCTAAGAAAACCCTACACACGGTCATGAAGAGTCAGACACAACTAAAATGGCTGAACAATAATAATGGCTCTATGATTCAGCCAATTGGGGCTTCTTATTACTTTCAAATGGCATTCAAACTCTTTTCTTTATATCTTCCATGCCTGGAAAGTGCACCCCTTGACCTCTACCTCTTAGAATCCATACTTTTCTTCAAAGTGCCTTCTTTAACTAAAGTTTTTCCTGTTCCCCTATGTACTAATGTTTATCCCCAAAATTTATTACAGTATTTTAATTAAAATATCAAACTGAAGAAAGTTGAATACTAACTTTGGTGGGGGGAGGGTATATGTTTATAAGCTTCTTAAACATCTCCTTTGAGAGAATGTAACCCCCTTGAGGAAAGTGGCTGTTTTACTCATTTTATATTCCCAGAGCCAAGATCAATATGTGACCTATAGTAGAAACTGAAGAAATGTTTGTTAATCTGTTGGCTGGACTGGCTTTCTTACAACCAAAATTCTCTGGAGATTAGATCTTAATTTTATAATTATTATTTATTAAATAGCTAAAAGGGTACCAGAGAACGAGAGAGAAAAGCTCAGGGCCACCCAGCCACTCAGTTTTTCTAGCTGCATGCTTCATAAGCAGCTGAGGATGCCAAAGCATGCCAGAGCCAGACTATGCACCTCTTAAGTCTATGGCTTCAGGGAAAAGGTGACAAGTTTCTGTCCCCTCTGTCAATTTATGTACCTTGTGATGTCCCTTTCCAAAGTTTCTCTGGTTTGAGGAGTCAGTCCTCAACCAGGCAGGTCTTCCTGATGCCATGAGTTCCACTTCCCCCTTGCCATGTGATCCAGCAAGGCACTAGCTCACTAAAGTCATTACCTAAGAGAATCCTTGTTTACAGATAAAACAAAGAATTGGTCTCCACCAATCCAGTCCTTACCAAAGACACACTATCTAGACAAAAGTAGGTGGGACTCCACTAATGGTGTAAGCCTGACTGAAGAAGCCAGTCCCTAACTTCAGTCTAAAATCAAATCATCTGAGCTTTAAAATCAAAAGTTTGTTTTGGGGGGCCAAAAAGGGGGGCACAAATGAATATTCTTTCCACAGCTTTGAAGAGGTAGCAAGTAGAAAGAAATGAAAGAGAGATATTGAAGACCAACTGTCCATTTCAAGTTTTTGGTTAAATCAACAAGAACCTCCTATTACAAATAAAAACTGAGCTGGAGGCTTATTGCCAGATTTATAAGCATTTATTAGGAGGGAGGGAGGGAGAGAGAGAGAGAGAGAGAGAGAGAGAGAGAGAGAGAGAGAGAGAGAGAGAGAGAGATCTTAGCCTTTCTAACTTAAGGTAAGATCAGGTCCTGGATTTGCCAGTGATCAAGCCATAAGATAAGAAGTACCAGCCCAGGGAGTCAGTTCAAGAGTAGAAGTAAAAAAAAAAAAAAGCAAGCCATTCTCCTTCTCTAAAGAGGTTAGGACTACTAGTACATGGTAGTAGCAGATGCAAGTTTTGAACCCAAACAATCTGACAAGAGTTATGTTGTTCTTTTTTATTGTGAGCCACTCTAGTATGGAAGTATATGGCAAAAGCACTGGATTTTGATTTCATTTTATTACCAGAGAACCTATGTAAAATCTAGGGCTAATTACTTATTTTGTAGAAGGCAGTATGTTAGAGTGGAAAGAACATTGGCTTTGAAGCAAGAAATTTGAAGCCAATTTCTGACTCTGCACCATCTAGCTATATAGCCTTGGGCCAGCCATGCCATATTCTGGGCTTCAGTTCCTTCATCTGTATAATGACGATAGTCAACTGCATGACCTTTATGATTCTTGAAATCTATGATGCTCTGCCTCAATTTAATAAATATTTACTCAGTCTCTATAAAACTTTTATCAAATAGGACTAGCACAAGGTCTGACTTGAATGTTTTGGCTATTTCACATATTTATTTTTATTTTCAATACTTTTTCTGTAGAGTGTTGTATAGAACCCTCAAACTACAGAAACTCCATTTAAAGCTTATAATTTGTTTGTTCAGTCAGTCAATATTTAGTGTGAATATTATATGTAAAAGGAACAGAGTTATGTTTTAAGAAGGATACAAATAAAAATATAATACTATCATCAGGCAGCACAGTGAATCCTGTGTCTGGAGTCAGGAAAACTCATCTTCCTGAGTTCAAATCTGGCCTCAGATACTTGCTACCTCTGTGACCCTGGGCAAGTTACTTAACCCTTTTTTTGTCTCACTTTCCTCACCTTAAAGTGAGCTTAGGAAGGAAATGACAAACCACTCTATTATCTTTGCTAAGAGAATCCCAACTGGAGTCATGAAAAATTGGACACAACTAAAAAATGACTGAACAACAAAAGTACTCATGAAGCTTATAGATTAACATGGGAGATAAGGTGTACAGAAATAACTACAATACTGTGGGTAGTGGAAAATGTAAAGAAGAGGCCAAAAGTGGCACAGAAGTACGAACATATAATGCCTGTAAACTTCCCAGACAAAGATATGAAGGTTTTTGTCTGTGAGAATATACCCCAAGCATAAGGCATGCATGTGTGTTATTGTTATTCTTGTTCTTGTTTAGTTTTTTCAATAGTGTCCAACTCTTTGTGACACCATTTGGGGTTTTCATGGCAAAGACTCTAGAGTGGTTTGCTACTTCCTTCTTTAGCTCATTTTATAGATGAGGAAACTGAAGCAAACAGGGTTAAGTGACTTACCCCTAGTCAGGCAACCATTAAGTGTCTGAGACCAGATTTGAATTCAGGAAAATGAGTCTTCTTGACTCCAGGCCCATCACTCTATCCACTGTGCTCCCCATGTACATGTATACATATATGTATATGTATCATGTTTGTTATAATATCTAGATTCTTAGTGCAAAACCTACTTTTGATTTTCCTGATAGTAAAGGGGCAGAAGTACAATTAAATACAGATACCTGAGACACGAATGGAGAAAAGTAATGAAGATCATCCAGTAGTGTGTACAGGAAGAAAAGAGACAGAAATATACAGAATTTATATCCTGCCTACATCAGCACATAACAACAAGAGGAGAGTGGGGTGCTGGGAATCATAGTTTTAGGGTACAGAAATTAATTACACAGTAGAGAAGAAACCGACTGCATGTACCGTTATGTCTAATATTTTCCTTCTTTGTTTGGGAGAGACCGATATTTTGATTCTAATTCAATTCTTCCCAATGCACTATAATCCACTGGGCCACCTAGTTAAATGAATGAATGAATTAAATGATTTTATGTGCGTCTATATTGTTGGCATGCCTCATTTTTTGGGGGGAAAAAGTTGAAAGACGAGTAGGCCATTGAGAAAAAGAATGTGGCATGGCACAAGCTTCAGAGAAATCAGTATTTGAACAACCCCTAGTTGCTGAGGCAGCATTTGCTTTTCTTTATAAAGCCCATATCTGACAATTCCAAAGTAGAGGAATCAATAGATCTTTGAAGATTTGTTAAGACCTATTCTTTTAATTTACTTGGGTTTATTTTTCCACTAGGAAATGGTTCACATTATAAAGCTGGGATTAGCTCAAGGGTACAAGCTAAATAAAAGGAGCCAAGCCATTGATAAGGACTAAAGGGTTTGGCAGCCTTTAATCCTCCCCAAAACATCTCTGTACTAGATGTGGGGGAGTTGGATAAAAATCCTTTGCTCTGGGCAATGGCTGAATTGTTTGGAGCCACTTTCTGGTGCTTGCAATCTACTACCACTCAGTTGTCTAGAACTTGATGCTATATATTAAGGACAGCGAACAGAGCCCAGGTTATGAGTCTGCACACACGGATTGTGATATTAACTTTTTGTGTCTTTGAGCAAATCATTGAATATCTATCTCTAGGCCTTAGTTTCCCTTTCTATAAAATGAGAATATTGAACTAGGTTATCTCCCAGCTCTAAGAGACCATAAATATATGGTTAAAATTTACTAGTCTCCTTATTGTTCCCTATATTTCACATTCAGGCTCTCCTTTCCTTCCCTTTGCCCAGGCCACTTCCTCCCTGTCCCACTTCTGCCTTTTGTAACCTTTTTCTTCCTTCAGAGCTCAGACCTTTCTGGCAGCCTTTTGTGATTTCTAAGTTTCTTCAATTGCTCATTCCCTACCTCTAAATAGTCTACATTTATTTTGCACGTGTTCTATATTTACTAATTTCTATCCATGTTGCCCTTTTATCTAGACTCCCCCACGCCCAAAAATTATAATTTAAATTCCTTGAGTGGTGTGACTTTTTCATTTTTATCTTTGGGTCACTAGTATCAAGAAAGATGATGGGTATGTTGAAAGCACTTAATAAATGCTCTATGAATTGAAGTGTGTGTGTGTACACATGCAAAGTTAGGCTGTTTGTGTCTTTAAAGGAGCGAGTCAGATAAAGGAGGGAATCACCTGCTCTCATGCCCAGGATCCCAGAGGAAAAGTTTCCTGGATCAATGGATATCCAGGTCAAGCAAAGTCTGGACCATGTTCCAAGTCCCAGACTACATATATATATATATATATATTCGATATTTTTTGAAACAAGCAAACTCTGAGCAGATCCATTAAAACATTGATCACCGCTGTTTTCATAAGACGCCTTGCTGTTCTTGAAAGTGAGGGGAAAGCATGGTAGGCTGTAGTATGAAAGGAAACATCTTGTTTACAAATGTCAGCCAGTAATTAGCATATTTTAAAGGGAGGAACCACAACTGCTGGCTCTTGTTAGCAATGAAAACCTCAGTCCTTTCTTGTGGCTGTGTTTTAAGAAGTAAAGTAGACAGAGAGACTCTGAAACCAGTTCATAAAGAGTTGATTTCATATTTTAAAATCTTGCACTAAAACTGTCACCCTCCCTCCTCGCGGATCACAGATGGTAGAGAACTAATTTGTTACTGTTTGATAACTGCTTTTATGTATCAAAGCTCTTATTTACTACTCGGTGGGGGGAAATGATAGAGAAAGAGCAATTATGTGTTTTCTTTCAGGTTTTCTTTAACTACTTGCCTCCTTTGTCCAACTTCCCCATTTCCCCCATTCCCCACCACAAGATTTCTTATTTGATAAATGACATTATAACTTTTCTTTGCATTTCTCATTTTTTTTAACTTAATAAACTTTCTTTTCTTAAAAAAAAACTTTTTGTTTTTTGTTTTTTAATAAAAAATAGATATCCTAGCACAGGTCAGTTATAGTCTTTTCTTTTCAGGGCATTTAAAAAAGAAATACCTTACCATGCATCTTAGAATCAATACTATGTATTAGTTCTAAGTCAGAAGAAGCTAGCTTCCCCCTTTTCTGGGCATTTGTAATCCTCCAAGTTAAGTAAATTAATTTAAGAACTATTTTCCTTAGCTCTAAACTCAGTTTTTCATATTGAAATAAATGACTTTGTTTTTCAGTATTTAGTAAAATTAATTTGTAGAGTATTTTCTACATGTGACGTTACCTTATCCCTAGCTGCTGTTACTTCACTCTGACAATTAGGGTGCCTACACCCCTAAAATTTAGGTAACAATCAGTTGGGAGGACATCCACATCTCTCAGTGGATAGAGAGCCAGACCTAAACAAGGTAAGTCCTGGGTTCAAAACTAACCTCAGATACTTCCTGGCTTTGTGACCCTAGCCAAGTCACTTAATCTTCATTGCCTATCTCTTAACATACTTCTGTCTTAGCATTGATACTTTGTATTGATTCTAGGATAGAAAATAAGAGGCTTTTTTTTTAATTATTTGGGAGTAGAGTCAATGGCAGAAATAAGATTACCCTTCCTCTATGGATTCAGGAGAATTTTATTATTGTTGTATACAACATCTACTGTATGCCAGGAATAGTGCCAGGCACTGGGCATACAAGGTCAAAAATGAAATAATTATTACTATATAGTATATAGTTACTATATTTAAAATTACATTTTAGTGGAGGAAATAATGTAGATACTTCTAAGTTTATATATACATTTATTTTCATGTTTACATAGAAATATATATATATATATATAACATGCAAGCACAGCTATATACATGCATTGCACATATATATTAGTATATGTATATTGTGATATGATAATATATCTATATAGACATATATGATTTTATATATGTGTATATATATGTATATACATATATACATACATTTATTTACTTACTTATTTAGCTTTTGCAACTATGAGTCAATCACCTAATCTCTCTGCTCCCAGGTTTATAATCTGTAAAAAAGGAAATAATAATGCCAATACTACCTACTTCACAGGGTTACTGTGAGGGTCAAATCTAATAATGTGCATAATTCACTTTGCAAATTTTAGAGGTCAATAGGTGGCTAATTATTTTAGCACTGATAGTTGATAAGAACCTTTCTCAGAATAAAGGCAATAGGAATAGCAAATATGAGACAGATATGAAGCATTTGAAAATAGAATCAATAAGACTGTAGGATAATTGTTTTGATATGAGAGGTAGAGAGGAAAGAATAAAAAACAACTATTAAATGGCTAATATGCAAAGTTGGATGAATAAGGTATATGATACCTGATCAAATAGTGAAATAAAAGGAGGAATAGGTTAGGGAATTGAGATGTTGAGCTTAGTTTTGGAGGTACTGAATCTGAAGTGGTTTAGGTCCTTCTGAAGGCAATAGAAATTTACGTTTGAAGCTAAAAAAATAAGTTAGAACATTTATTAATCACGTGATAATAGATGGATGAGTACTTCTTGGTTCACAATTCTTATGGGTAAAATGGGGATAATAATTCGTTCATTGCCTTTGGGGGAAATGATTCGATGAATAAGCATCACATTATTACTGGAAATTATTAGTGGAAATGAACCTGAAGTTGGAAATGCTTGTAGGCAAAAGGAAATGGGGATGGTAGCAGATGAGATGGATAAATAGTGTCATGGAAGCAAAGAAAATGACCTTGAACAGACTTTGGGAGATGGTAAAGAACAGAACTGCCTGGTGTGTTGTAGTCCATGGGATCACAAAGAGTTGGACACAACTGAACGACTGAAGAACAACAAAAGTGAAAAGGGTGTGCGATTTGGTGTTGGACGTAATCGAGTTCAAACCATAGCTCTAACATTCACTGTCTTATGACCTTAACTTTCAAATGAGGCATTTGGATTAGATGACCCTGAAGCTCAATTCTATCTGTAAAGCAGTGACCCTATGATCTATTAGCAGAGAACAAGTAACAAATTACAAAATATTGGACCCTTCCTGATCTTTGCAATATCATTCCCATCTAATCTAAATACTATCTGTAAGATTCTGGGATTTATAAACCAACATAAAAAACCATCCCAGTCTGTAAAAGGAGCTCACATTCTTCTTTGGGCTAGGTGTGATGAGCTCATTAAAACATGTAAATTGATAGAGGTATGTTCACTATAATTTGAGAAAGGAGTATAAGCCAACAACTATGGAGTGGCTTCCAAAAGGAAATGGCACATGAACTGTGACAGAAATTCTAAGAGGCTGTAGAAAGGAGGGAATGCATTTTGATTAAAAGAATAGCACTAGAGTCAGGGTGGGGGAACAGAGTTCCATTGAGGGTGGATGGGTCCAGCTAGAATTCTCCTCTACCTAGGTATATGCCCCATAATATTTCTTTGTTAGTTTGTTTTCAATTGAGCCTCATCAACCCAGAATTCCTGCATAATGCCCTGATAAGAGATACTGATTACCACAAACATTATATATGTTCTCCCATGTGTTTTTAGATTCCAGAGTATTTAAACACCACAAGCTAACCCAGGGTTTCTATGAGATTTCTGCTGATGCATTTATAACATGGAATAAAAAACTTCAAAAAGTCTACCAAGTCAGCTGTAGATGCCACTATAACTTCAAAAAAATGTTTTTCTCCCCCCTCAAGTTCACCTCCCAATGAGTGAGTAATGATATTTAAATGTTTTAAATGATTCTTTTCCTGTTTCTGAGCAGGATTTCAGACCTTATTTGTACATGATGTCAAAATGTGGGCAAATCATGCTTCATCTTGGCATTCTCTAAATCCTCTATTTAAAGGGAATATGATACCTTTGGAATCATAAAAGCTTTGCCAGGGCAGAAGGGATACATCATCAGAGCAAGAGGCCCTAATGATGTATTACTCACAAAGTGGGGTTGGCTGGGAAAGCAAGGCACAAGACCCTTAAAAATGTGGTCTCTGGAATAATATATAAGGTGTATGGGAGAGAACTACAGTCCTTGGGCACACTATCAAGGACTACAATACCCATTTTGTGGCTATTTCCAAATATTTCTCACATACTTTTGGCTGCTCAGAAACATATTCTTTTTTTTAAAAAACATTCACATCTGTTGCCCAGGCAGGAATAAAAACATTTAAGAAGAAGCTCAGACAGATACTTTCTCCTACTCTGTTCCTGTATTCAAATACTCACTAGTTAATATTTTAAAAATGAAATAGCAGAGGCAGTAAGAGACAGAGAGATAGAGGCAGAAATAGAGAGACACAGAGAGAAAGTATGAGAAAGACGGAGTTAGGAAAGGGGAGAGGAGTGGGGAAGAGGAAAAATAAGAGAGGAGGTTAAAAAGGGAAAGACAGAGAGACAGACACAAAGGCAGACAGAAACAGGAAAAAAAATCCATGACCTTTCCAATCACCTTATGACCACTGTCAACCTCCTTTGTGTATGACGTACCATTTCAATATCCTTCCTAAAATATGGTTCCCCAAACTGATCATATTATTACAAACTTGATTGAACAATGGCAGAATAGTTCAGGACTATAACTTTCCTCATTCTGGCATTTAGAAGATGTTTTTTTTCTTTCATTTTAACTTTTGTGTAAGACTTTACATTTATATACATATATATATTGGATTTTTATCTTACTGGTTTAGTTCTTCATTTCAGTCTTCGTAACAATGCTTAAATTCTAATTCTCTTATCCATCAAGTTGAATCCTCCTTCCACATTTGAATCACCTGTAGATCTGATACAGGTGACAGCTGTTTTTATTTAAGTTGCTATTCTTTGAGGGGCAATTATGGTAGAGGAGCGACAGCTATTTTCATATCGAAGACAACCTGATTTCTCATCTTCACTCTGATATAGAGTAGCTGTATGATCTTGGGCAAGTCACTTAACATTTCAGTGCTCTAGCCCAGTGGTTCTCAAACATTTTTGGCCTACTGCCCCCTTTCCAGAAAAAAATATTACTTAGCCCCCTGGAAATTAATTTTATTTTAAATTTTAGTAGCAATTAAGAAGAAAGTTAAATGCAATTGTGGCCATCACCACTCTCCTAGATCGTTATGGCACCCACCAGGGGGGTGGTAGTTCCCACTTTGAGAATCACTACTCTAACCAGTATGTTTGGATGATGAATTGTAGAAAAAGTTCTGATCTGATTTGGTAGAGGCAGTGTTTGCTCCCTTTACTAGTGAAATCGCAGGTCCTGTCCCTATCCCTAATAGTATTAAAAATGTTGGAAATGGATTAGGACCAAAAAGAGAGCTCTGTGACATTCCACTTGACACATCTCTCCAGCTTTGAATTGATCCATTATTCATCACTTTTAGACTGGATGTTAAAAAACCTAACTTTTCAGTTATTCAATCCACATCCCAGTGATATCACAGGAGACTTTATGGCATGTCTTGCTAAAATATAGTAATACTAGGTCTATGGGTTACTAAGTCAGCCAACTACATAGTGCAGTGGATAAAGTGCCAAGTCTAGTCAGTAAGACTCATCTTCCTGAGTTCAAATCTGGCCTCAGACACTTACTAGCTTGGTGACCTTGGACAAGACACTTAACCATGTTTGCCTCAATAGTGTCATCTTTAAAATGAGCTGGAAAAGGAAATGACAAACCATTCCAGTATCTCTGCCAAGAATACCCAAATGGGTTCATAAAAAGTTGACATAACTGAAAAACAACTTAACAGGTTTTATGGAATTGTGCTAGTCTTTCTCGACTCCAATCTAGTAATCTTTTCATAGAAGGAAATGTGACTAATGCAGCATGTTTTATTTTTTCTTTAAGAAATTATACAGACATGTTGATCACCAATTCCATCTTAATACTCTCCCAAATCATGTCTCTAATAACACACCCAAGAATTTTACCAGCATTCTAAGTGAAGCTTATTGGATTATTGAGGACTCAAACTTCCTTTTTACTTTATTAAAACAATTTTTTCTTCAGACTTGAAATACCCATTTCTTTCTTATGATTTTTAAAAGATCACAGAGAGTAACAGCATCACAGCTTTCAATAATCTAGCAGGAAGTTTATCTGAGCCTAGAGACTTGAATTTGTGGTGTATACATTAAGTATTATTTTATCATTTCCTCACTTATCCAAGGTTTCAATTTTATGTTAAATTTTTTTATTCTATAATTAGTCTGAAAATCTTCCTCACTAGTAGATAAAACAGAAATATAATGTGAACTGAATCATTTTGCCTTATTTCTCTCATTATCAGTCAATCTATTTTAAGAACTTATCAACTTTTTTTAAACTTTCCTCTTGTCTCCAACAGCTCAAAATTTTTTTGTCATCCTTCACAATGATCAAAATCCTGTGTTAGTGCTTTGCTTTAACATTTGTGAAGTATTTCTTATAGAACCAGGCTACTCTTTTGTATTCATCATCAGTTCTCTATCCTTGCTTCTGTTTTCTGAAATCTATCTATAGTTAGCTCTATCTACATTTATATATCTGAGTTAATTAGTTGACTCAAAAGTCACATCAGTTTCTTTATCCAGCCCCCTTTTTTAGATTCATTACAATAATTTGTGTTTCCACCATCAGAACTGAATTCTCAGAAGCTTCCTATGCCTCATTAACTTTTCTTACAGAATTAAAGTCCTTGAGAGTCTACTTGTCTTTTCTCTGAAGCCACTGAAATCCATTCTTCCAAAGCTTAAAACAAAGGTGTCCCATATAAGGCCCATAACACTGAAATAAGGTTCACACCAGATTAAAACATAATTGGGAAATATTTAACAAAATGAATAAAATACAATAAAACAATATTACATTTTAAATTATTCAATGTGTAGCCCCCTGAACTGCCTCAGTCTAATGATCCCCATTAGGACTTGAGTGTGATATCATTGTTTTAGATTATCTATGACAATATCCTCTACCTTTGAATCTTTAGACTCTCTGTACTGTACTCTAATTAATTATTCCCTGCTGATCTCCAAACCTAGGTTATTCCCACCATCCAATTTGTTTGCTCCTATTCAAGAGTTGGAATGGAACAGGAGGAGGTGATGAAGCTGGACTAATTGGGTTCACTAGGAATTTATGTTATCTAGTCTCCAGAGGGGTCTTATAGCAAGAAGATCATCTCTCTTCTCTTCCTAATCATTATTCCACTTTCCAGAACAGCTATTCTAAACCTCATGTCTCTCCTAAAGCCTCTCATGACTCCCCATCCCCTCAATCTTTCAGACTATTGTTGACACATACAAATTAATATTTTCTGTGAGAGTTCTTCTCCCTTCCTCCTCAGTTTATGTCACTCAGCCATCTCCCTTTATTATTTATCCTTTCATTCTTGTCCCAGGTGAAGAGGTTCCCCTCTTTGATAAAATCAGTCTTTATTTCCTTATTTTACCCTTGTTCTCATCTCATTTTCTCTTCCCCAGCAGAGGTTATCTGCATTATCATCATTCTCTCTCTCTCTCTCTCTCCCTCCCTCCCTCTCTCTCTCTCTCTCTCTCTCTCTCTCTCTCTCTCTCTCTCTCT
>NC_058131.1:208960328-209032547 GCF_016433145.1 Gracilinanus agilis | reverse complement strand
CTCTCTCTCTCTCTCTCTCTCTCTCTCTCTCTCTCTCTCTCTCTCTCTCTTCCTCTCTCTAAAAGCAAAAGAAAAAAGAATCATTTGATTTTATAATCCCTCTAAATATTATCATATATTATTCTTCATCTCAGTTAAATTCCTTGAAAAACCTATTTATACTGTCTTTCTACTTCTTCTCTTCTTGTTGTCTTATAAACGCAGCCTGGCTGCCCACTTCATCATTCAACTGAAACTGTTTTCACCAACACTGCCAATAATCTTTTTTTAATTTAAATTTTTTTTATATTTCTTTATTTTTTTAATTTTTATTATATACTTAGTAACCACCACCACCACCAAAAAACATTTAACTAAACAGATGCATGAAAATTTATGTGCAAATCACAAACTCCACATTATTTACATCTTGTTTAAAATATGTAAATTATATATGCTTGCTAATATAAACATCCTCTGCTTTTGAGTTCCCTTTGAATTTGTCTTACTTGGATATGTTTTTTTCTCTCAAATTTGTGCTATTTTAAAAAAAATGTAATCATGGTATGTATTATTTTCTTTTTTCTCTGCATTTCTTCATATATATATATGTATATATATATATATTTCCCTTACTTTCTTTACATTGCTAGTATTTGTTATTTCAATAACATAATATAATCCATTACCTTCAAATGTCATAGTCTATTGAGCCATTTCTTCCATTTCTTCCATTTGTGTTAGTTCCAGTCATTTTGTCATAATAACCAAAGCTTCCATGAATATTTTCATACATATACATCTTTTTATGCTCTCAATAATGTCCTTCAGGCCTAACCCTGGTAATGGGATCTCTAGGTCAATGAGCATGAATAGTTTTATAGATCTTAATGTATAATTCCATCTTGTTTTCTAAAAAAAAATTCACAGCTGTTCTAGCAATGTAATATTAGGCCTGTTTTTACCATGGCCATAACAGCATTAAATTTGATCACTTTAACCTATCTAATCCTCAGTTAACATATATTATCAGGAACATATTTTGTTGTATTGGGCCTTAGGTAGCAGATACAATTTGTTGCCAGGACTCTACTCTTTCCAAAACAAGTCTTTCCAGTTTGGTCATACCCAGTGGAACTTTTGTCCTAGTGCCTCAACCCCTCAGCAATGCAGGATCACCACCATAGTATGATGAATGTTAAGATAAGACTTTTGCTGAATATTTTTGCTCTCTAGGCCATTGTTGTCCCACAAGAAACTAAGTTTGGATTATGTGTATGCTCAGGCTTAGATATACTACTAACCTTTTGCAGGTACATGGGGGCTCTCCAGAAACCTATCTTATTTATTTAGTCTATTTATTGGTGGAACTGCGGTCAGAGAAGTTAGACACCATTCTCTCTAGTTGTCTTTGCTTTACTGTTTTTAATGTTGATGTTGTGAAGTTATTTTTGGTTATTTTAATTTATGTTTCTCTAATTATTAGTGACTTGGAACTTTTTTTCCATTTTACTAATGATAACTTTAATGTCTTCATCTGAGAATTGCCCTGTTTATGTCCTTTGATCATCTGTAAATTGGGAAATGCTGCCAATGATCTTTTAATTGCAAACTTGATATCTTTTTCTCAATCCTCATCATTCTTGATATTTCTGCAACCTTTGGTACTGTGGATCACCTTTTCCTATGTACTCCAATTTCTTTAGATTTTTATGGCCCTGAAACCGCTTCTTTCTATATAGTCTTACTTGTTGGCCTCTAAATGTTTATTTTCTTCTTACCTAAATGCATTTGCAGATATCTACCAAAGTCTCTTGAGGTCTGTATCACCTCTATTCATATAATTCTCAGATTAATCTAGATGGCTCTAGTCTCTCCTAAGATCAATAACTCTACCATCAACTGCCTATTGGTCATTTGGAACTAGATGTCTCATGGGCATCTCAAACTTTTCATACTTAATCCATATTTTGAACTTCCATATATATATATATATATATATATATATATATATATATATACATACATACATATAACCTCAATATAACCCTGAACTTCTTAATCTCACTTGCCCTACCCTGTCTCTCAAATATTCAATTAGTTGCCAGATTTTTTTGTTTCTACTTTCTTTATTTATTCAGCTGCCACCCTACTTCAGACCCTTTTCATCTTTTTAGTTGGAAAATTGTACTAACTTTCCTAGTAGTTTGCCTGCCTTAATACTCTCTTCAATCCAGCTTCCACATAGTTATAATTGTCCTAAAATGCAGCTCTGATTATGTTACTCTTCTATTCAATTAACTCCGGTACTCCCTATATCATATATAAGCCCTAGTGATCGACTTTTTAAGCCTTTATATCTAGTCCATCCCTTTCTGTTATTCTTAAACCACTCTCCTCCTTGTATTCTGTTTCATTATTCATTCATATGATTCCTATTACTTCACTCATTGTTTCTTAGTTTCTCACTGCTTTTGCATTGGCTTTCCCCCCATTCCTAGAATATATTGTACCTCATAAAATCACTGACTTTCTTCAAGATTCATTTTAAATGCCATCTTCAGAAGACCTTTCTCAGTCTCCCCAGATGCTAGAAGTGTCTCTCCTAAGATTAACTTCTACCTATTTTGTAAAAATTTTGTATGTACCTAATAATTTGTACATTATTTTTCTAACTAGAATGTATGCTTTTTGAAGGCAGGAATTTTTGCCCTTTCTTGATATGGATAGCACTTAGCACAGTTCCTGGAACAAAGGAAGCATTTGTTAAATATTATGTTAATAAACTGATTGATGGAATATTATAAAATCTTGGGCAGTGTAATGTGTTCTCTCCTGCCAAGAGTTTTAATATTTATACATATTAATAGCTCCTCTTTTACCCAATTAAACAAGACACAGTATAATAATTCCCCTTACTGCTTCCTTTACATTCTAGAGGATGGAATCATCAGCAAGAAAAGTTGAGTCTTCAGCTGTTTTACTTCTAATGGAGAGAGAGAGAGCTCTAGTAGATGTTGAAATAGTTGAAGTCTCGCTTTATCATTTTATCTTGTCCACAGAGAAATTTTATGGTCTATATTAAATCAAGTTATCAAAAAGTATTTAGTAAGTGTTATGGACTGTGCTAAGTTTGGGGAATACAAATTAAAACCGAAGTCATTCCTTGCTTTAAAGGAGCTCTCAGTCTAACTGACATTATTATGTCCTTCTGCTCTGTTGGTCTATAACATTTCAGTTTTTTCTACATCTTTTGGAATGCACAACTAAATCTTCTACTCAATGATTTCTCCCTCCATTTCATTAATTTTATTAAAGGAAAACAAGATAAGTCATTTTGAATTTGTAGTACCTAAATTTATATAGTATATGCAGATAGGCAGTTGTATAATAAAATCAATTCAGAGAAAATTATGTAGTACAAGCAACCGATAATGGTATATAATTTTAATTAGTGATATAACATCAATATTTGAGCAACTATAAATTTTTTATGATCATATTTGGTTAAGTTTCAACCATTAAAACATTCATATTATGTTTGGTTAATACTACCAAGAAGCACAGATTCAACTATACTCAACAAAAATATATAGATATGCACATATCTATATTTATCAACATATATGTCTTTTCTTAGTTACTAAACTAAAGATATGATGATTTCATTGCTATTTCCACAGACAAAGATAATAAACCATCCTTTCCTTCTTATCTCGTTTTACTTTTATCCACAGAGAAACCACTCATCACATTGGGGGATTTCTTTTTGTCCTTTCAAAATCTTGAGGATACTAATGCAATATGTAAATTGTGAATCTATGCTAACTTGGGAATATCTAAAAATAAAACAAAATATATTGCTAAAGGATTTTGGAGAATTTTTTGAGATGGAAGGACAATTGGACTGTTCAACATCATCAAGTTTTGGAAATGACTCAATTTCATGATTGGGACTATGCCTGCAAGAAACAAATTCTGGCCAGTCCCAGGTAGAGAAGACTCTACTGGCCTGTTTTTAGTCAAGAAAGTAATTTTAATTGAATTTTTGCCTCTTAGTACTAGAGATCAGCTTCCCTGAGTCTTCCATCTTCTTGGGTCCCTATTATGGTTATGGTGTTGAATGGTTATGGGGCTTAAGGCAAATCATATTTCATAGCTCCATCCATCTCCTTCCAAGGAAGGCTGGTTAAAATGACCATTAGAAGTGATTGTGAAAGATAAAGAGGAATAGACATCACAAATTGTCAACTTACCTTAAGCATCATGTGGGAAAGTGGAAAAAGGAATAACCTTATTAATCTTAGTGCAATAGTAACCATTCCATACATGTAATATTTAGAAATATAGACTTTTCACAGTTGCAGAGTTTTTTTTAGTTAAACCCATCCCTGAGCAAGAATATTCTCAAAAATAAAAGCCTAATTGAACTTTAGCTCATTTTGCTTTTATTTGAAGAATTCTGGTGATGGAATGACCTAGATCATTAGGGGGAAGGCAACTAATGAAGCCAATACATATTATTATATAATGTACTCAGAAGCATGCTAGACTTGAAATCTGAAGACCTTGGCTCAAATCGCACTTTGACTGCATACTAACTGTTAATTATAACAACAGATAGCAGTGTTACCCATTGGTAAGTCACTTAGTCCTCCAACCTTAATTTCTTTAATTTTAAAGTGTTCATAGTAGTTCTTAATTGACAAGACTGTTATGAGGCTCAAGTGAAGTATTGTTCAGGGTGTACCAAAAGTCTTAGTACTGATTTAAGCTTTAATAGATCAAGTGTTCATAACCCTGTAAATCACTTTGCAAATTTAAAAGTACTTTTAAAGTGTTAGTTATTATAACTATTAATTATATCCTCATTATAGGATATGTGTAGGATTTCTGGAAATTAAATTATTATTAAATTTGGTGCATGAATCTTTAAATCAGTTCAATTAAATTCATGAAATAATTATCAAGTAGTTAAACATTTGTGCTATGGTTGGGAACTACCAACGTAAATATGAAATAATCCCTTTTCATAAAGAAACTTTACCCAATTCCACAAGAGGTTCTATGGGAGCTGCATTGATATTATCTATTGAATAGTCATATTATTATTGTTATTATTATTGCCTATTATTACAATAATTAGCACTTCTCCCCCAAGCTAGTATCTGCCAGGACACATACTGATAAATGATTGATGAGTACTGGCAAAATTGGGAAAACAAATTATCTGATTGTAAATTGTATATTTAACCCATCTTCTCCTGCTTTGTCCCAGTTTCAGAGGAGGAGGTGGGCCTTCTCTTTGCCAAACTTCAGTCCTCAACCTGTTCACATGACACCATTTTTTTTTTTCATTCCCTCTGCAGGAACTTGCCCTTTTAGTTATTCATTCTCTCAGTTCTGTCCTCTTCAAACTCTCCTCTATATATATACTTCCCCAGTTATATATTCTTAAACAATAACCCCAAAATACATCCACAGCAACCATCACTTCAACAACAGTAATACCCTTCCATGACCTTGCCATTCCTTCAAGTTCTTATTTTATATCTCTTCTCCTTTTTTCTGCCAAATCTTTGAGAATAGTCTACACTTGACACCTCCATTTCTTTAGTGTCTATTTACTCTTGCAATGTAGCCCTTGACCCCATGAATGGAATGGAATGGAAAAACTACCCCTCGCCAACATTTGCAGCTACTTATTCATTTCAAGCCTAGTGAACTTTGCTCAACCCTTACCTACTCTAAATTTTCTACAGTTTTTGATACTCTTGACCATGCTGCCCGCTTCAAATGTTTTCTCCTCTCTTTGCATGTATGACCTTGGTCTTCCCAGGTCCCTAAGCCTATGAACCTTACAAGATTCAGTTCTGGGACCCTCTCATTGTCTTTGTTCTCTCGTTTACAATTAATTAGAATTTTTACAGATGAACACAGATTTTTATATTTAAGCTTAATTACTTTCCTGGATTCTGATTCCACATAATGATTTGCTGACCATCTCTACTGATTGTCCCAGCAGCCCCATAAACTGAACATATTTAAAACTGAAGCCATCTCTTAACCCTCTGTTCTCATCTCTCCTAAAACTTACCCTATTTCTGTCAAGGTTTCTTCTGTCTAGCTTTGCTTACTTCGTGTCCCCTGCCAGAGCTCATATTCTTCTGGTACAGCTTTAGAGATCCAAGTGTTGCCCAATTTCACAAAAGGACAGATCAGCAGAGGAGCATAACAATTATTACCCTTATTTTGCAAATGAAGAAAAGTGAGCCCTAGGGAGGTTAAACATTTCTATCTAGTTTCTTCATTTGCCTCTCCTATCCCAATCTTCTACATTTTCCTCATGGCTGCCAAAATACTGTCCTGATCACAGAACTATGTCAGTTTCCTGCGGAAAAACCTTTAGTGATACCATACCACCTATGGGTACAATTTCCTTTGTTTGATACTTAAAACCCTCTGTGATTTGACCCCAAACTATAACTCTAGTTTTACTTCACATGTGTGTTCTAGATTCCTTCTTTATTTAAGACTTCCTAAAAATAGCTGCAAATATTCTATTATATGTAATGGGGATAATTTGAGGAAAGGTGTGTGGCAAAAGGGGATTTTGAAAGGAGATTGTCAGGGACTTGCTAGGTAAGTAATATGGGTTACAGGTAAGCTGGAATAAGGAGATTCAGGATATAATAGGGGCTGAAGTCAGGGAGTATAGCACCAAAGGGAACAAAGATCTTCAGGGAGAGGAGAATTAATCTAAACAGGCAAGGATCAGCAGGGCTTATAGACTAAAACTTATACTCAAAAACAAACTGAGGGAAATAGACTGAACTGAAATTAACTACGGGCTTTAGTTAATTTCACAGGAAGGGACTTGTTTTTAAGTTACACCTTCCTTCAAGATGGATACCCGGCTTCCTTTCAAACCCAGAGTATGTTGGTTCTTTCTCTCTTCTTCCCTCTCTTACTAATTAACTGACAAGTAACTAACAGATCTGTTGAAACACAAAAGGGTTTATTGTCTTTAAGGATGATTTGTCAGGAAAGTGGATTGAGCAAGCTCTAACAGTTGTTTACAGGAACCTCAGGTGGGGGAAGGGAGGCAGAGATGGAGTCTGAGCAAGGTCCTGCCTTAGCTCAGCTCTCAAGGTGCTTTTGATGTCTAAAGGGAATAAAATGATGACTAACCAATTTCTTTAGATAAAATGCTGCCAAATTATAGTTAAACCCCTCACAGATTTGAACTACTCTCTAATTTACTCTCCTTATTAACTCCACAGACATTTAAGATAAGGGCAGGAAGGTAGGAAATAAGATAGGATATGGAAATACAAAGGGTTTAGCTAAACTAACAATTCTTAAATAAATATTCCAAAGCTAAGCTAAAATTTCAATTCTTCAGATAGGCAAGGAAGCAGCTCAGCTGGTCTGAAATTCTCTCCACGAGATTCCCCAAACCAATTACCTTCTCTCCCTCAAGATTCTAAACTCCTAACTGATTTCAGAACTCAGCCAAAGCTTGAAAAAACTATCATGACTCCCTCTCTCTGTACTACATATATCAATAGGTGTTATCCTGCTTCGTGCGTACCTTGAACAGACTCTATCCTCATTTTTCTCTTTAAGATTCCTTAGCCTTTTGTGAGGCTCAGATAAAATATTATTTCCATATTTTAGCCTTCCTCAACTTCTCCCAGATTATGGTGTTCTTACCCATCATACATTATCTTAGAGTATTTTGTCCATATCTTTCTCCTGCCTCCATTACTTTCTACCTTTTATCATATTATTTATGTCTACCTATCATATTTCTCCTTCCTACAGCTGTTGCCTGCCTAGTAAGCTCCTGGAAGGCAAGAGTCAGTTTGCTTTTTTGTTCACCTAGTACTTAAATATTTTTTTGTTTATTTGACAGGATCTTGTGTTTAAAAGAGGATCAAAAGCATGGTGGAATGTTTGTCCCAACTTCATATAACAATTCTTCTTTAGTTCTTAGTATAAAATGTTTCTATCTCCTTACTAATTGCTTTAAACAATGTATGTGCATCAACATATCCAGTATGACTTCAGTAATGTCACTATACATTTCTCAATTGATATTTAATTTGGTTTTGTGTTATATCCAGCTTTGTACAATTATTCTTATCTCTAAGATAATATCTCTTTTTTCCTTATTTTCCCCAGCATTTGATATAATTTAAAATAAAACGTTACTGCCCCGAATCAAAACACTATTGATTAATTTTATTCTCTTTTCATTTTCCCCTTTAGTGTACCAATATGCATGTTCTTCTAGCGGAAATGTGTTAATGACAGTAACATTTTTGTATAATACTTTATAACTTAGAAAGGGCATTTCTCATAATAATCGTAACTTAGGCAGCATAAGTTTTAAGATCTGTGATTTCATCAGTTTGGATACACAATTTGGTATGCCTTTAAAACTAACAGTAAATCTTTGTTAACTGCCATGACAGAAAAATCAGTAACCTAACGGAGTACCTGAGAATGAAACTCTCTGACCCAAGTGAGGTTTATCTCTTTACAAGAGATATATATCAGAATATCACTGGAATCATACAAAGCTTTGCTTACTTTGTATCCCCTGCCAGAGCTAATATTCTGCTGGTACAGCTTTAGAGATCCAATTTCCCAATTTCCCAAAAGGACCGATCAGCAGAGGAGCATGACAAAATTGTTACCCTTATTTTACAGATGAAAAAAAACTGAGTCCTAGGGAGGCTATACCTGCTTATTGGCCATGTATCTAACTATTACAGGAATCAGAACTTAGAACTAATGTTTTGACTAAAAGTCCAGTGCTTTTGACTACACCATTTCTCTCCAGAAAGACACAGCTTGTCTCAGCTTATGGTGCCTGCCATGTGAGCACCTTAATACTTGAGACTCCATTAGTACTCCATTAGTTGTTGCCTTCTTTTCACTTCACCCTTCAAATCAGAAATTTTCTATCATACAGAAATGATAGAACTATCACAAAGTACTAGTAGGAAGTACCAAGAGCTTAAATACTCTTTCAGAAAAAGGAGATTAAACCTTAATTTGATTCTTAAAGTTTCATTATATGATTATATATTCCCACTAGATTTTGACAGGGTTGCATTTTTGCTGCTCTAATGAAGTCACCTGAATTCTGGCCTTTAAATAAATTGTCTAAGTAATTGGCAATTTTGTACAAGGACTACTATTTCTCCCTTCTCTTTTACCAAGATGATGTGAATGGTGTATTTCTCTTGCAGACTTTTAGTTTCATTTTGATGACATGCCCATGGAACTGATTATACTATTATATAAGCTCAGTTTCAAAATTCTGACAAGTCTATCCCTTCAAGGACAAAGAATTGTGGGTGAAGGGACATAGTATAAACTATTTCATTAAAAGGAATTGAGGTTGAGACATCTGTTCCTAAGGACAATTTCGTGTCCATGTGTAGCTTTGGAGTTAGCAGGGCAATCATAGGTTGCAATGTTGCCTCTTGTCTAGGCTCCAGTTCCTTATTCCCACTCAGAAGCCTTCGACTTGTCTTGGGTGATCCTAAAATTACTACTTTGAAAGACCTTTTCTCTTGGCATCCTCCATGCCTATTCTTGGCTTTGATACTGGCTGGTATCTTGAGTTTCAACTCTGGTTCTGCTTTATGCATTCTTACTCCCTCTCTCCCATGCTGAGGGTATCTATCAGTGACTAGATTTTGACCAAGCCCTGTCTTATAGGGTCTGGATGCTGAGGTCAGGGGGTTACTTTTCACTCCCTAATAATTAGTTCTTCCACTTAATGTCATTTCCCTAAAATAATCAGTTATGGAAGAAATTTGTATAAGCTCTGGAGTGATCTGTATTGGCTTAGTTTCATTGTGAGACTCCCTTCTTCCCACTCATCACCCACTTTGATGTCAGCAAAGCTGAGGCAAGGGCAGATGGCCAAGGGGAGTCAGGAGCCCTCACTGTTGTTGCATATTAATGACTGTAGTTGCCATCACAAGATGTAGCTATGCATAGTATAAGTCAGAGGCTAGATTGTTGGGCAGAATTCAATTAAATTCAACCAACATTTATTAAAAATTATTTTGAACAAGGTTTTGTTCTGGGGGCCAGAAAAAGGAAAAAAATGCATCATTTCTCTCCTCCAGAAACTTATAGCTAGATGGTGGTAATGTTATGACATATCTAAATAGCTATTATATAAGAGGAGTATAGTATGATACAAAAGACTGTGTGGTTCAATGGAAAGAATACTAGAATTGTTACACTGAACTTTGAACTATGGGATCTGAGTTCAAATCCCAACTTAGTCACTTACAATATATGTAATCTTGGATAAGGCACTTAATTTATCTAATTCTCAATTTACTTGTGTGCTGAATGAGTTGGACTAGACAACTTCTGGCTCCTTTCTATGTAAATAGATCTATGTAAAGATCTATGCATGTAAAGATCTATGATGATAAAAGAAAGTATGATCAATGTAAACAGGATGAAGTTAAAGTGCTGAGAAATTTGAAGGGGAAAAGATTATGTTCATCTGGAAACATCAAGAAAGGCTTGATGGAGGAGATAACACCTGAAATGGGCAAGTTTGGATGGCATAACCTATTTTAGACATGAGTGATGATGCCAACAAAGATGTGGAGACAGTTAAGGGCAAAATGAGAACTGGGAATAGTCTGGAAGTAGTCTGATTCTTCTGAAAGTGAGAATTCTGGAAGGTAGTAAGAATCCTTTATCCCAGCTGTAGACCATTCATACAGATGGGTTCTTATTAATCCATCAGGGGGAAAAAAGGATGAATATGCATAAGTGAGGAAAGAGGGTAGGAATATGTTTCTGAATGGTAAATTTTACAAAACAATGAGATGGAACTGACCTAATGGGGATGCAAATACTCAGGGTACATTATGCATTTATTCATCGTTAATTTGACAAATGGAGGGTTCTGACATGTGACTGAAGTTGCTATTGGCCTGCTATGACCATATGGCACTGTGAGATGGTGCCCCTGCACTGGCTCATGATCCTCCCCTCTATTTAGCATTTTCTGCCATTCTTCAACTAAGAGGGAAACCTTTGTTTCTCTCCATGCTTCTGAAAAATTAGGAATTATCCACTGGTGATATTTTGATGTCTCTTATTTTCACTTTCTGGCTCCACCCTTCCTGAGAAATCAGATTTTTCAGGCTTTAGGTCAAGTGAAACAAATGAGTTACCATTATTAACCACTGTGTATCCCTTAAAATTCCCTCCTTCCTCTCCCTTGCAAAGCAGTTCCAGCACTCATATGATGTTGGCTGTGGTGGTTGTACTTAAAGCATCAGCTGCTGTTTCACAGCTTGGATTTAAAAGGGTCCAGAAGGAGACATCCAAAGCTGCATTCATAATATTGCTTCTAATGGAGCATCACTTGCTCAAACAGGCAGGGTAGAACATCAGTTGGTCATAGTACTGACCCACTGACACATTTCAAACAGCTCCCCCCACTACCCCCTGCCTCCTTCTTCAGCTGCTTAAAAAAAGAGAGAGAAAGAATTTACATTTATAATATATCACTGTATTTATTTTCTGTTTTTATCTTTGAGGGGCTGAGTGATCTTAAATGATGGTACCTAGGCCTTTAAAGGCTATTAATTGGAAGAAGAGACAGATTTATTGGTAAACATTCTATTACCTGTTTTGAATGGTAAGACTATGATACACAGAATTTAATTTATTTGTATTATTAATATGATTATTCATGATCTATTTTATTATTTAATTTATTTCATAAGCCTAGAAATGGAAAGTGTGCAATTCACATTCTGTGCATAATCTTGCAGGAAGGATTTTACTTAAAACACAGGTATTCATAAACCCATTCTCTAACTTTACTCTTTTCAAAGTACAGGAAAGTAGGAAGTAACTGCTCTCCAGAGCTCAGAGGATTAGTGGAATTCAGGGGGTCATCTTCTCACTCATGGTCAGAGAAGTCCTTTCTCTTCACTGAAGTATATCCCTCTTCTTTATTCCCTTTAATGCTTATAGAGTTTTGTTCTGGTAAAGGGCTGGGCAGACAACTGTGGTGCTGTCTGACTGCTCCTTAATGCAGTTAACTTCTATACTTAAACCCTTAAAAATTAGGATGATAAAGTCTTTCATGTGCAATGGACCTATCACTATAGAACAGTGGATGGTGAACCTTTTAAAGATCAGAGTGCCAAGTCTCACCCCCTCCACCCCCCAGTGGGATTTGGGGAGGAGATAAAACAATTGCAGTTCCTGGCTTCAGGGAGCTTATATTTTAAGATAAATACTCACATGATACTTTGAAGAAAGGACTATATCACTAGCAGGTTAGTAAAAGTTCTGAACTGGTCCAGGAAGGTTTTTTAAAATTTTTTTTAATATTCTGATATTTGCACTTCACCATTATTGTTTTCCTTAATAAATTTGTGGAATTTATTATATATGCATGTATTCAAAAACATATATAATATTAATTTTTAAACATCTAAACGGGTTCACAGACTCCACCAGGCTGCCAAAAGGCATCTGTGACAAAAACAAAAATTGAAAAACCAAGGAACTTTGGGAGACCAAGGAACATTTTCCCATAGAAAGAATCTCTTGAGTTCACACTTGGATGAAGCCAGGTATTCTAAAAGGTCAAGATAAGAAAGGAGGTCATAACTTACATGAGGAAAAGTCTATTCAAAGACAAAGACATAAGCAGTGAAAGGCCATGTGTGACGTGGAGCAATATGGAGAAGTCTGCTTAGGAAGATGAGTTAAATTATGAAAAACTGGTATTTTGTGATAGTAAGGAATACATTAGATAGTTAAGTAAAGAAACTAACTGTTCCCTTTTTTAATTGAGGATGATTATTTTGACAACTTTGTTGAAGATAGAATGAAAAAGGAGAGAATAGATGCCTATAAGCCATTTAGAAGGCTATAGTGGCTACATAGGAAAGAGTTAGAGAAGACGTAGACTAGGATTGAGATCATGTGAGTAGAAAAATGGGGGAAGGATGCAAGAGATATAGTGGAGACAGAATCAACCAAACATGACAACTTATTCCATGTGACAGATGAGGGAGAGGAAGGGGTACTTAAAGACACTGAGGTTTTAAAACAGGTTGACTGGAACAAAGGTGGAGCTCTCAAAAAAACTACAAAAACATGGAATTTGGGTGGATTTGAGGTGCATGCATATGATGATTTCTATTTTGGATATGTTTAATTTCATATGGCTGGAAAAGAAAATGGCAAACTACTCTAGCATCTTTGCCAAGAAAACCCCAAATGGGATCAGGAGGAGTCAAATATGACTGAAATGACTAACCAACAATAACAACAGTTTGATTTGCCTGTGGGATACCCAGTTGGAGATGTACATATAGCTGGTGGTGTGAAACTAGAGCTTGATAGAAAAATTAGGGTTGAATATGTGGGAGTCACTTTGAAGAGCCAATTGAACTCCCAAGAACTGATGAGGTCACCAAAACAAAAGGTATAAAGAAAGAAGAAAAGAGGACCTAGGTCTCTGGATGACTTTCATGATTAGCTAGGTGACTGATGATCCAGTAACCATCCTGGAAACAAGAGGTCAGCTAGGTAAGAGCAGAGCAATGTCATGCACAATTAGAGAGGAGAAAGTAAACAGTAGGCAGGGGGTGATCAAAAGTGTTAATCTCTAGAGAAGATGGATCATGACTAAGGTCAAGAAGGCTGAGAAAAGACTAAGGGGTTTAACAAAACTTGTCAGTGAGGAGAAAATGAGGAAAGTTTGAAGGGATTGAAGGTGTTAAGAAGAAAGGAAGATTAGTAGGCAACTGGGGGCTCAGTGGATTGAGGGCCAGGGCTAAAGATGGGAGGTCCTAGGTTCAAATCTGGCCTCAGACACTTCCTAGCTGGGTGACCCTGGGCAAGTCACTTAACCCCCATTGCCTAGCCCTTACCACTCTTCTGCCTTGGAACCAATATACATTATTGATAATTCCAAGACAGAAAGTAAGGGTTTAAAACAAAAAAGAAAGGAAGACTAGGAGAATAAATGGATAAAAAAATAGAAAAAAGAATTTTGATTTTAACCGTTATCTATATAGATAACTATTATCTCTTTTTAATAATAAATTTTTGTTTTTTCTAGATTACATGTCAGTACAATTTTTTAAATATTCATTTTCTGAACATTTGAAATCCATGTTTTCTCTCTCCTTCCTCTCCCTCTCTCCACTGTCCAAGAAGTCAGGTATATATACACACATATATATAATATATATTGCACATATATATAATATATATACTTATTATATATATATGATCATGTAATATGTATTTTCATATTCTTCATGTTGTGAAAGAAGACCATATTCCTTACATTAGAGAAAAATTAATGGAGGAAATATAGTAAAAAATGATACATTTCAGTTTGCATTTAGACTTTTTCTCTTCTCTCTATGGTACTGGACATTCCTTTTTTCATCATAAGTCTCTTGAAGTTGTCCTGGCTCTTTGCCTTGTTAATAATAGTTGTCATTCACAGTTGATCATTGTACATTATTGTTGTTACTGTATAAAATATTCTCCTTGTTCTGCTTACTTCACTTTGCATCATTTTGCACAAATTTTTCTGTTGTTGTTTGTGATCAACCTATTCACTATTGGGGCCATGCTTAGTAGGTCCAGGATGATAGCAGATGCTTGGTACCCTTTCTTACCCATATGTTCCTCCTCCCATCTCTGTATACCATCTTTATCCACATGCAGGAAAAAAAATTGGAATCACAATTCTTAGACTCAATAAAGGGTAGAAAAGGACATCCTTCTTTAAGGCATAAATATTGTGTAAATAAGAATGGAAATTTATTCTCCAACTGAACCTGAGAAATTTTGTGCCTGAATGGTTTTAACTCCTCTGTGTGTGGGGAGAGAGTGTCAGAATAGTCTCTTCTTTATGTGGGGGGAATTTGGGGAACTCACCCATGAGGACAATAGTATGCTCCCTCTTACCTCACTGCATTTGCAATTCAAGAGGTATAGTTTTTCTATTCCACTGATCTTGCTGTCTCCCACCTGTAAGGATGGGATTTGTGCAAGAGGGCTGGGACAAAAGGAGCCAAAGGCAGTTGGTGACAGTTACTGACAGTTGAGATCAGAGAATTCTGAGAAATTCTCCTGTGGAGGAAGGGAGAAGAGAGGGTCTTCAGGGGAAGGACTGGGAGGAGAGAAGAGGAGGACATCTCAGCTCAGATCCCGTCCTGAAGGCTTCCTGAGGATCTTTCATTTGGAAATTGAAACCCTGGTTCCCTGATCAAAGCCTTTCCTTTGCATCTCACCCATCAAGACTTCAACCATCAACTCAGCTAAGTTTTTGGACTCCATTTGGGAACTCTTAGTCTCTTTCTCTCATTACCCAAACTTGCTGAGAGACACCCTTTCAGTCAAAACTTACAATTATAGAAAAAGGATAGAAACAGAAAACTGGAAATAGAAACAGAAGGAGAAGGGGCAGGGGAAGAAGCTTGGGAATGGGAACCCCAAAGGTTCCTTCCTAAGTGACAGACCCCATAGAAATAGAGAAGAGGTCACCTCAAAAATCCCTCTGCCCTTCACCCTTTTCCCCAATCCCTGAATTGTGAATAATAAAAGCCATTAATTAGTCAGATAGTGTTCCAGAGTGCCTGAGAGACAACAAGGGAGAGGGGAACCACAGCTTGGCTGCCTCCATCTTGAAGACAGACCACCTGCTGTGAAGTTGACTAGTTGACTGACCTTGCAGGAGGCTTGTGTGAATCCCACCTTCATTCAGAATTGGATTGGGGTACCACATACCTCGTCTTACAGAGAAGCCTCGCCCCCAACTCCTGTGAGGTGGCACAACCATCCAGGTCACCCAAGTTTCAGGGTGACACCCCCTTAAAATCTCCCAGTGTATATTTGGCCCCAGGGGAGTGCTGGAAGAGAAACTCACCTCTTTGACTTTCTCTGTCTCCCTTCTATCAAACATTGGTTACAGGCTCTCTTTATTATTACACACCCAATCCCAACATCCTATCCATTTCTGGAGTCATCCTGGTTTTACTCTTTGAGTCCCAGTTGTTCTTTGGGCAACCACTGCCTCCTGTTTATTATACTTGATCTTAGCCAAAAGGCTGAGAAGCAATTGCATTCTGTTTAAAGATTGAGGGGAATCCCATGATTATGAAAAGCCAATGAAATAATATAAATAAAGCTCTCTGACCATTTGTAACCTCTATAATTGTTGATTATAATGATAACATCTTAATCCAAGCCTCAGCTTAGATGAGAAGCACCCAGAATATTGAAGCTATGGTGGCCCACAAGAAGAAAAGACAGCCGCTTCTAACTTCTCTTCATTCTATTAGAGGGGAGTATCTAACAAAGAAGTCCAAAGCCTGGAGTGCTGGTTTACTACCCATGTCACTGTTCCATTGAAGAACTAGGAACTATGCTCTCCATTTTGTGCCTATTTGTTGTCCTCTAATTTTGACCCTGTCTGGAACAAAGCCCAGATAGCCCCAGGAGAGTTAAAGTTTTGAGAAGCACCAGCCAATTCTTTATTCTCCCAACCACACAGAATCCTAGAATTGCAGAATCTTAGAGCTTGAGGGACTCTAGAGGTCATCTAAGTCTAAACCCTTCATGGGCCAGCATTTCTTTTCAAAATAGCAGCAGTCCAGCCAAACAGTTAGGGGGGAAAACACAAATAAATAGGCCTTTAGATTTTAGGGAGAAAAATTAGAGAAAGAGAAAAATGAATGAAAAAGGAGAAATCTCCCAGATAATCTTTTTTTCTCCCCATGGTAAAAAAAAAAACAACATGTTTTCAATTTAAGTAAAAGTAACCAGTAAAAGATGTCAGGGGAAAAGGTACCTTCTGTGTATGAAAAATCTTTATAAAGTAATGCTAGCTAGAAGCTAGCTAGAAGCTTCTGTTCCCACAACATGGGAGGAAGATCAAGACTTTGAACATCCAAGGGAAAAAAGGGAGGGAGAGCAGCCTCATTGTGAGATTCCTTCCACCAGTCCTACTATATTGCTTCCCTCTGGCAAGGAAGTGACCCTAGGTTCTCAAATGTGATAGCAGCACAGGAGAAACTGTCCAATATACCTTTAATTCCAGAAATGTGTAGATAATTGCCCCAGCAACTGTCTGCTTTCTGAAGACCAGTCTAGCTGAGTTTAAAGAGTTTCATCTATAGTAAGTTGGATAATAGCAGATGAATTCTTTGGTCATGGCAACACAAGGAAAAAGAAAACAAAAACAAATGATTTCACTTTATTTGGCAATGCTCTGCTTCTGCAATGATTCAGAACTAAGGGAAGGAAGGCAGTGCTGCTAAGAACCACAGTTTTTAGATGGTCTATAAATATTAATCCAACAGGTATTTTTCTAAAAATGAGATTCTTATCTAATGACAATTTATCAGCATACTCCTAGATGAAATAATATCCATCAATATTAGTATTGCCATAAATAAAACTTAGGATAAAGGAAGTTGCATCTATTTTGGATATTAAAAAACAGTTATATACTTACTATGTGCCAGCAAGCACTATTCTAAAACTAAGGATATAAATGCAAAAAGTAGAGCAATTCCTGACTTCAGGGAGCTTATATTCTAACAGAAGAAGATAACACATGCCTAGTACTGGTTACCAAAAGAGGAGCATATTGGTGAAGGAAGTCATATGTGTGACAAATGGAATAAAAGGGAAATTGATTAATATTATATTGTCTAGCAGTGGATATACTGATTTCCTAACTATTCCTAGATGAGGTGGAAAGCAGAATTTATGTTCACTAGAATGGCATGAAGATGACTAGGGAGCAGCATCATAGTAGGTCTGGGTAGATCTATGCTTAGTGAATGTAAACCAATCATAAACCCACAGGATAGCTGGCATATTCTCAGACCAGTTTTATATTTACATTTAGAGAAAACAAGAAACATCATTTCATGACTTTTGGAAGTCTCTTTTTGGAGTACTCATGAGTGGTGGTGCATATTGTAGGGAGCTCATATGGTGAGAAAAAAAGGTAATTTCAGCTTTTGTGCTTCTGATGTAAAGAATTAGAATGTAAAAAGATCTTCCCAAGGAAATTAGCATATAATTTAATACTTGGTGACTGTAGTGCAAAACTGGGGTTAGAGGATGATAGTCAAAATAAATAAAATAAAAAGTTGGAAAATGTGACTCAGGATCAAGAAATGAAAAAGGCCAAAGATTCAGAGACCACACAGAAGCCTCATGTCATCATCAGTAGTCTTTTTAAGAAGACTTTTAGGAGAGGCTTCTGGGTGGCTCAGGGGATTGAGGACTAGACCTAGAGATGGGAGTTCTTGGGTTCAAATCTGATCTCAGACACTTCCCAGCTGTGTATCCCTGGGCAAGTCGCTTAATCCCCATTGCCCAGCCCTTACCACTCTTCTGCCTTGGAACCAATACTCAGTATTAATGATTCCAAGAGAGAAGGTAAGGGTTTTAAACAAAATTTAAAAAAAAAATAAAGAAGAGCATTAGGGTTATCTCACATAACAAGAATCAAAATTTGAAGAAGAGAGAAGGAAGGAAAGAAGGAAGCAAGGAAAGAAACAAAGAGAGAGGGAGGAAGAAAACGGTCTTAGAAAAAAATATCTGCAACCAGTGTGTGAGTCACTTCTGAAACAGCTGTGCATGTAGTTTGTGCTTCTGAGCAAAGATCAAAATCACCAATTTAGAAGAAAGACTAAGAGTGATAAGAATATATGGTATATAATTAAAATAGTTCTATTGTAATATATTTAAACAAACTATTAATGAAAAAGAATGGCAACTAAATAAAAAGATTAATAATTAAACCATCAACCAAATAGTATTTATTAAGCACCCACCGTGTACCAGGAACAGTGCTAGGCACTGGGATATAAATAGAAAAATGAGAAGTTCTCTGCTCTCAAGGAGCTTATAGTCTAGTAATTATAAAGGGAATGAGTAAGATTTGGGCTAGTAGAGAGGAAGAAGAAAGGCTTTTCAGACAGTGGGCTGAGAACAAAGAACAAAGTCCATGTGGAATCTAAGAACCCCAAGTTTTAGGGTTAGCTTAAAGGTTGGAGACCCCAAGTTCCTCCCAGTTCCCATGAGATTCTACCATGAAGGGAATCTCAGACTAGCAGTTTCAGACTGAACAATAGATCTTAAGATATTTAATGGACTTAGCTAATGTAACAATAAAAAAGGTGCCAATAATGGATGTTTGACAGAAGGGAGATACAGAAACTCTATGTAGTGACTCCTCCAGCACTACCCTGGGGCCAAATATACATTGGGAGACTTTAAGCGGGAATCACCCTCAAACTGGGTGACCTGGCAGGTCGTGCCACCCCACAGGTATTGGGGGCAAGGCTTCCCTATAAGAGGAGGCACATGGTACCCCAATCTGATCCTGAATAAGGACAGGGTTTACACAAACCTCCACCAGGTCAGTTAAATTTACAGCGGGTGGTCTGGCTTCAAGATGGAGGCAGCCAGACCAAGCTGTGGTTCTCCTCTCCCTTATTATCTCTCAAGCATCCTGGAATGCTATCTGACTGTTGAAAGGCTTTTTATTATTTTAAAATCAGGGATTGGAGAAAGGGGTGATGGGCAGAGGGATTTTGGGGTGCCCTCTTTGCTATTCCTATGGGGTTCAAGCTTCTTCCCTCATCCCTTCTCCTTCTATTTCTATTTCTAGTTTTCTGTTTCTATCCTTTTCTATAATTGTAAGTTTTGCCTGAAAAGGGTCTCTCAGCAAGATTGGGTAATGGGTGAAGGAGACTAAAAGATTGCTTCCAAAATGGAGTCCAAAAACTTAGCTGATTCTATGGTTGAAATCTTGATGGGTGAGATGTTATGGAATGGCTTTGATAAGGGAATCAGGGTTTCAATTTCCAAAAGAAGATCCTCAGGAATCCCTCAGACTGGATCTGAGCTAGGTTGTCCGCCTCTTTTCTCTTCCCAGTTTCTGCTGAAGACCTCTCCTCTCCCTTCTTCCTCAGAGAAATTCCTAGAATCCTCTGCTGGCTTCAACTGTCAGCAACTATCCACAATTGCCTTCTCCCTTTGGTTCCCTCTCCTCTGCACAAAAAAAAAAAAAAAAAAAAAAATCCTTATACTAAGTGGATTTAAGAGATTTTAATCAAATGCTAAAATATCCTTTTATCCCAGTAGCTTCTACCATCTTATCAGAGACCCTTTCCCAAGGAAATCCACACCTGGGCCCCTGACCATACTTTTAGTATCCATTGTAAGTAACCCATTCCCAGACACCTTAGCCTCTGGCTATGGTTTCTTTCCCAAGACTGTCAGTGTAGTTCAGACACTCTTATTTCCTTGTAGCTATGGTAATGTCAATCAATTATATTTCCCTGTCCCTGAATACCTACTCCAGAATGTATATATGTTCCCCCAATTTTTTTGTCCTTTGGAGTCTTGCATGGTATTACTCCCAGGGATAATGTCCCCAGAGTCCCAGGGTATAGACTCTGTAAATGTTTTGGCAGCAGGCTATGAGTAAAGGGCCAAATATTGGACTTATTCCTTTCCTGATTAAAGACTTGGTTTTTCTAACTACTTTGGTAGTTCTGTGTTATTTTCAAGTTAACTGTATAAAGAACAGGGATTAGCTTTTTGAGTGTGTGCCTATTGGACTCATTTAACAATCTGCAGAAATCCATAGGACCCTCTCTCTGAATGTTTTTAAATGAACAAAATAGAACACATAGGGTTAACAAGGAAACTAATTACATTGGAATTTATCAAAATAAAATTCATGGAATCCAGATTATAAACTCTAATCTAGAGGACAATGTCTAGACCAATTTGACTAAAACAATGGGTATGTGCTGTTAAATGATAGTTGATGGTAGTGTCTCTATTTTGTGCTTGGAATTAATGAATAATTTACTTATGATTATAGTAAAGTACTTACATCCCTGTGAGGCAGGTAGTTCACATTTTATTATCCTTATCTTATGGATGGAGACCCTAAAGCCTAGGCAAAGTATTCTGCCATTGATAATATGGGAAGTAAATAAAAGAATTGATATATTATACTTAAAAATATTTTATCAGGAACGTTTCCTTTCATGCTAATTAATCTAAATTTATATGAACTAAAAATATTTTAAGCTTCTAATTACTAGGACAAAAGTATACTAACATCTTGACCAACCTTGCCCTGGGACAGTCAAGAAGCATTTAATAAGTGCTAAGTATTCAAAGAAAGGTAAAATATATTGTCCCTGCCTTCAATGAGCTCACATTCTAATGGAAGGAGACTAGCTATGGATAACTGAACAGACAAGATAAGTACAGTGGAAACAGGAGACAATCACAGAGGGAAGGCACTAGGGACTAGCAGCTAGCTGGGAGGAGTGATGCTGGTGACTGGCAAAGGCTGCTTATAAAGCATGGGCTTTGAGCTGAGTCTTGAAAGAGGACAGGAGTAGGAAGAGAGATGATGAAACATTCCAGGTAGGAAGGAAGAAGGGAGGAACTTCTTAGTCTTTGGTGAGGAAGTCAGTGAGGAAAACTTTGTAACAGAAGTTGTGGCATTTTAAAGGACGATAGACTGTAAGAGCTGGAATTTGCCTTACAGATCATCTAATCAAATATTTGTATTTCTAAGAGGAAGAAGTCAAGGCTGGAAAGATGTTTTTCCAACTTTTAGATTTTTTTTTTGTAAACTCCTTTAGAGTCTAGACTGTATACCCTACCTATGATGGTATTTAAGTGACCAAGTAAGTACCTTTCACTAAACGAAAGCTAAGGTACCAAATACATATTTATTTCACTGAAGGGACTGAGATTCCTGAAATGTTCACTCATATGATAATAAGATTTAGATAATAAGATCACAAAAGTGATCTTAAAGTTTATCTTTTTATTACCTTTATTTCAAGGTATGAAAAACATTGATGGGGGTAGCTGGGTAGCTCAGTGGATTGAGAGCCAGACCTAGAGATGGGAGGTCCTAGGTTCAAATCTGGCCTCAGACACTTCCCAGCTGTGTGACCCTGGGCAAGTCACTTGACCCCCATTGCCTAGCCCTTACCACTCTTCTACCTTGGAGCCAATACACAGTATTGACTCCAAGATGGAAGGTAAGAGTTTTATTAAAAAGAAAAAAAAAACATTGAGGTTGTCAGAAGGGAAATAGCTTACCTATGATTACAGAGCTTATATGTGTTGTGGGAGGCTTGAGGTGAACCCCTGGGTTTGGGAAGGGTACCTTTTGCAAGGATGCAAGACTCTGAAACTTAACTTAAAAATAAAAAGATAAATTTATTTATTTACAAGGTAATGTTAAATCTGGCCAAGAAGATTGCCTCCTAGGGGGAAGAGCATAGATGGAAAGCTGTTCCCGTAAGACATTTTTATGGGGTGTAATGGTGAACCCCTGGGTTCGGGAAGGATACCTTTTTCAATAATGTAAGACTCCAAAACTTAGATTAAAAGTAAAAAGAGAGATTTATTAGTGATGTAGAATTTTGGCCAGCAAGACAGCATGAGTGGAACAACCCTGGGGGTTGCTCCCAGAATGCTTCAGTTCTGGGGTTTTTATATTCTTTACAACAGTGAGGACATGATGTTGTGTCATGGTATGGAGTGATTCTAGATTGGTAAACACTCAGGCATTAGGTGGAGTGCTTGGTCATCTGACCAGGGTCTGCCTGAAGACCCTCAAAATTTTGGGAACAGATAAATGCCTGAGATACAGCCCGATGGTATCGAGGTGTAGCCTGGAGGTGCATCTCTATATCCATCTCAATCTAAAGGACAATCTAAAGATGATAATAATCTCAGGGTCTTATAGAAGTTATCAGATGTTCTTGGGTTAGGAGTCACAAGGACAGAAAGGAGTAAGGTAATTTCCCTGTTTACAGTTTGCCTGGGTTAAAGGGGTACAATGCCCATGACAACATGAGTTCTGGGGTCCTTATACTCTATACAACAGTGAAGATGTGACTTTGTGCCACAGTGACTTTCAAGTGGTATGCACTGAGGCATGTGCAGGGGGGAGGTTTTCCTGAAGACATAGGTGGTGACCCTCATAGTTTAGAAGACAGATGGATGTCTGAGATACAACTTGATTATATTGAGGAGGTTTATCTCTCTGTCTTATCTAAGGAGGATAATTCTCTCAGGGAGTTATTGGATATTTTGGGTTAGGAATCACAAGAATGTAAGGGAACAATGGATTTCCCTGCTTACAGTTTGCCTGAAACTCTTCTATAATTTTGGGGCACAATGCCTATGCCATATGTAACTAAGGAGGGATCACATCCAGAGCTCTAAGGAAGGAACTTCCGTGACCGTCTGATCTAGATCCCTTATTTTTAGGATGAATAAATTGAGGTCCAATAACAATAATAATGAGGATGATAATGGCCACCAACATTAATATAGCTCTTTAAGATTTACAAAGTACTTTCTATGCATTATCTCATTAGATCCCTACAAGAACCCAATGAAGTAGGTGCTATTATTAAACTCATTTTACAGATGAGGAAACTGAGACAAACAGAGGCTATGGGAGTCATCCAGGATCACTCACCTAGTAAATATCTGAGGCTGAATAAAAACTCAAATCTTTTTGACTCCAAGTCCAACTCTTTATCCATTGTGCGTAAAGTGACTTGCCCAAGGTTTGAACTCAGACTTTAAGGCTCTAAAATTAATGTCATCTCTACTATACATGATCATTCAAGTTTTTGTCAGTTAAGCAACAGTCATTTATTGATCACCTGCCATGTACTAGTCATTTTGCTGAGGTTTTAAAATACAAAGACAATAGGAAACTGGTCCTTCCCATGAAGGAATTAACATACTATCAAAGAGTCAATCCATGAATATATCATTATATTCAAAATACGTATAAGGAAATTTTGGAAGAGAGGAATGTACTAACAACGGGGGTACTTCAAGGACAGATAGATGGACCGAACGTTGCACACAAGCTTGCTAGCTATGGCTTATTGTTATGGTCAAGGGGGCTCCTATTATTTCCTCGGCCATCAACTCCTCTTCTGCAGGGCCCAAACCCTCCCAATGAGGTCTTCTTAC
This sequence comes from Gracilinanus agilis, assembly GCF_016433145.1. Taxonomy (NCBI): domain Eukaryota; kingdom Metazoa; phylum Chordata; class Mammalia; order Didelphimorphia; family Didelphidae; genus Gracilinanus; species Gracilinanus agilis. The sequence goes on along the minus strand of NC_058131.1, from coordinate 209,008,460 downwards.
AACATGAACTGTCTCAGTTTCTTCAGCCAGCACCAGTTTTCTGTCTGACACATGATGACAGGTTCAATTCTGAGGAATTTGCTTAGAAATTGGGAAAAGGATCAAGCAGTCTCATGGGGGGGAAAAGTATCATTTTAGGCATGGAAATGCTTTAAGCAGGAGTTAACAGCATCAAATTAGAAGAGGAAAATTTAAGCTGGGGAACAGGAAAGACTTTCTAATGGCGACATTTTATTAGACTTTGGAATGATCTTTCCCCCAGCGGTTACCATCACTCGCCTCATTTAAAAAAGTCGTCTGGAGAAAGCCCTAGAACATACAGGCATGGTGCTGTCAGGGGAGAGAGACGAGGTGCCTGCCCAGAATGTAACAGCTTTTTCACATTTTAAAAACAGGCATATGCAAAGCAATTATAAAGACTCCATCTATTATAATAAAAAGTCCTTTCTAATAGCACTATATGAATAGGTCACTGGGGCCCCAGTTGTCCTCTGATAAATGTGATTTTGGAGCTGGGGTTGGGGAGCAGGGAAATTGGAGAACTTTTAGAGTTGGTTCTCATTGACCTTTCTCAGCCAGGTGATAACTCTTCTCCACCTCCCTATCCCACCCCCAGTCGCTGCATTCTGTAGAGACTCAGTGTTACAGTTTTGCTCCCATTCCCCCCCCCCCACCCCCCCAGCATGAGAGCAGAACTGGTAATGGTTTCTTCATCTTCTGTTATGTCGCTTTGCAAAACGATGCTACCATATGTGCTGCTGTATTGAAATAGCAGATGCTGTGAACTTACAAAGTGGAAAAAAGGCAGGAGTACTGTACCATTTGCAAATAGGTTTTCTGGGGAAAAGCGGATTTTCTTGCAAGGTTTTGGATTTCTCTCAACCATTCCCTTCCTAATTACAGGCAGGCCTGATAGGCTGGAGTGCTTACTGGTTCTATCTCAGACAAGCTTAATAGTTTGGCTCCATAGCTTTTAAATATGTTTATGTGAAATGGCTTTTCATGCCATTAGGGAGCTGGGATGGTCCCTCCAACATAAGGAAGAGGCTGGGGAAACAGGCAAGAAAGCTGCAATGTTAGACATAGGTCTCAGCTTACATCGGAGCTGAAAGTAAGCAAGTACAGGCCAAAATAGGCAGGCCCTTAGGACAATACCTGAATTTTTCAGTGAAAATTCATTAAAGCCTTCCAGGCTCTGGAATGAATGAAAGCTGAAAGAATAAACAGGTGGAATTCAGTTTTAGTTGTTTCATTCAATATAATTTATATTATTGATCTCTAGCGGAAAAATACTAGGTTTCTTTCAACAAACTAAGCAAATCTATTATAAAGTTACTATTAGAACTATAGTCAGAAGGCCTGGGTTCAAATTCCAGCTTTCCTGCTAACTATCTAAGTGATCCTAGACAAGGGATTTCACTTCTTTGACCTGACATTGCTCTATTAAAGCTCTATGAAGTGTCTTGTTTGCAGTAACCAGGGGGTATACTGGAAGCAGCTTAAAGCAGCTCCCAATACCCAATTATTAAATTTTCAGCCTGAACATTTATACTTCCAGAATTAAGAAATCTATAATTCAGGGCTTGATTCATTATTTTGTTGATTGTTCAGGCTGAAGAAAGTGATGAAGAAAATATGAATAATGCAGATTAAATTTAAGAGCATACCATGCATACGTTCCACCACCATGCCTCCCAACCCTCACAATAGATAGCTACACATATGGCAGCATATCACTGATATCAACCCTGAGAGGAAGCTAGCCTGGGTTTTATTATTCCTATTTTACAAATGAGGAAGTCGAGGCTTTGAGAAGGTTAGGGTCTCTACGTCGTATATGTTTAACATTTAATCTGTCATCTCCATATTGTTTTATCTCTAGTAGAACATAAATTCCTCTAGACGAGTCTGTGTTCCATTTCGGATTTGCGATGCCAGAATGCTGGCACCTAAGGATCCTCTTACTAAATAATTGTAATTGTATTGAAGTAACTTGCCCGGGAACACGCACCTGGTGAATGAATTCAAATCTACCCTGGTTAATTCCAAACCTAGTAGGGATTTTTTTTTGTTTATTTTTTCATTTCATTCTGGTCTCTTCTGTAAAACAAAAGGGTTAGTCTATGGAATCTCAACTCTTAATCCATGCATGCCTATAGTTTAATTTCTTGATTTTATTCAATTATTATTTTATCCTAGCATTGATAGCAGCCTTCAGTTTATTTAGTTTTGATCCTTTTATTAACTAGAATGGAATGATAGCGCTGTGAGGTAATGGTGAAAAGAACCTGTTATTTTCAGATACCCCTAACTCTATGTAGAAACAATTTTCTGAATGACAAGCAATCAATGATAAAAGGATTTGACCTGCTCATCACACAAGTTGGAGGAGACCTTAAAAGGGCTTATTAGAAAGAATTCAGATTTAAATGTTAGAAGAACTGGATCTGTCTCTGTCCTACACTAACTTGTGGTATGCTGTAGAATATAGTTATCATGTCTCACTTTACTCTTCTCCAGGCCAAAATCACCAGTTTATAGACAATTAACATTGTAATCCTTCTTACACCTTTGTAGAATATTAGGACACAGAATTGGAGAGCACCTTAAAGATAAATTTTGTTCAATCTAAACCCTTTACTTTACTGATGATGAGTCTGCAGCTCAGAGAGAGAAATGTTTTGCCCAAAGACAAATCAGTAAAAAATAGCTAACGTTTACATGGTAGATTAAGATTTGAGACTCACTTTGTACATGCTATTTTATTTTAAAAAGTATATCAGTGATTTGAGCCCAAGTCTTATCTCCCAAATGAAATGTCAATACCAAACTAGATTTGGGCATCAAACTGATCACAAAAATCTGAACTCAGACTAATAGTTGGCCCTTTGACCCTAAATCCAGGACTTGTCCTAATTTTTATTAAAAAAGAGAGACAATAATTTCCATTCTTAGTCTCCCTTTTGTTGAATTGTTTTCCTATTAAAAGCACATGCCTTGGGGTAAGTCTCCATCTTGAGTTGGAGTTTACAACTCCAACCCAGAACAACAAAGCTGATCCTTCCAGGTTTTTTAATGCCAGATAGAAATGGGGTGAGCTATGCCGCTCCTCTGCTGTGCTCCACCAGTCTGTCCCATACACCAGCCTGGATAGGAGAGGCTCACAAGCTCAGGGACATGGCCAGCAGTGGAGATAGGAGCCTCCTTCCACCAAGGGAGTTGGCCAGAGAGAATGTTGTACCTCTCATTTTTTTTTTTTTTGTCTCTGCTGTGCATACCTAGGAATGTGTGAGGTTGCCACTGTGAAAGTTAAAATGTAGTTATAGGAATGCTCAAAATCAGGAAATTAAAATGTGGGAATATTGAGGATTGACTGTGTGTCCATCCCTCCTCCCTATACATATACTCAAATATAAATAACCAAATAACAAGTAGTTTTAAGGTAAAAGAAAGCCTAGAAACTTGAGATATCAATAAAGGTTTTTTTATTTAAACTAACATCTAACTTGAGTCTTGAAGGAAGCCAAAAGTTCTAAGAGTAGAGATGAGAAGTCGGAGCACTTCATGAAACAACTTGTCCAAATATGTGGAGATGAGAGATGGACTACCAAGTTTGTGGGGACAGCTACTAGATTAGTTTGGCTAGAACACAGAGTCTATGAAAGGTGTGAAAGAGAATTCTTTGTTCTATTGTCTATCCTGAGTTAACACTAACTTAAATACCTCTACTTAGCACTTCACTAGATTGAAGACAGGATTGACTTGCCCTTGTCTACTTTTGAATTGAAATAACAAAAGATTAAAAAACTCTACTTAATACTGGGTAAGAAACTTGCAGGGTACTTAGAGAATTTACACCCTTAGAAATTCAATAAGTCTGGAATCTGTGAATCTTTTTGGTGAGAACTTAACCTTCAAAAGGTGAGAAGTTGATACTACAGACACTGCCCCCTGAGTAGTGCTAGACAATTTCAATCAAGTGACTGGCCTCTGTGAAGAGGGGAAGGGACAAGAAGTCACCATAAAAAGCAAGCCCCAAACTCCTTCAAGGCAGATTGTCTTTGAGAAGATAATCTGAAGAGATTGTCTTCTAGAGATAGGATAGTCTTCCAGGGAGCCTCCCTGGAGACTGTATCTTGCAATCATCACTCCACAATGCCATTGGTTCTCTTAAAAAATAAACAAAGAACAAATAATGGCAATGGTGTAGTGGAAAGTGCTTCATTTGAAGTCAGAGGACCTTAATCAAATCTGATGCTCAGATTCGGATTTTCTATATAACTCTGTTACAAAATGTATAGAATTGTATTTTCTTACCGATAAACTGAGAGGATGGGTAAACATTCTCTAGTGTCCCTTTCAAATATACCATACTATGATTTTTACAGGCAGCAAGCTATACTGGAAAGAGCAATGGGTTCAGATTCAGGAGAGCCTTGGTTCAAGTGCAGCCATTAAAATATCCTTGATGTATGACTGTAAACAAATAACTTCATTTTTATGAGCATCATTTCCTCCTCTGTCAAAGGAGATAACAGTGTTTTCCTTACCTCATTTGGTTGCTTAAAGGAAACTTTTTTCAATCTGAATGCACAGTCTTTGCCTAGAGGAATGTAACATGTTCATAGATAAGTAAATACAAATATGAGAAATAGAGAGGTTTCCAAAAAGAACCTGGATACATCTTGGAGGTGGTCTGATCCCTTAGAGAGGGAAGCAGATGTTTTCTTGCACTCTTGAGTATATTATGCCCTGACTCAAAGCTTAGATATGATTTGTGACTAAAATCCCTAAAGAAATTAACAGATTTTCTTCTAGAAGAGATATTCAGTGTGTAGAGTAGCAGATATAAGGTATAGGACAGTTCTCTATGTCATCCACCACAAAAGAAATTCCAAGGGCACAAAAGACTCTCAAGGACATGGTCATACCTACCAAAAACATGAAAAAATAACTATCCCTATTTATATTCAACCAGAAGAAAAATCATTTTGTAGACCTGCTGAACTGAGATTTCACTTTTATCTCAAATTTGTGTATAGGTAGAGAGGAAAGTATTGGTGTTAGAAGACCTGAGTTTAAATATCAGCTTCACCATAGACAACCTATATGATCTTGGACAAGTCAGATCTTTATTTGTAAAATAAGTAGATTGGATGAGATGATTTGGGGATTTCTATCATCTTGAAATCTAAGTTCAATTAATTAGTCAATCATTCAATCAATACTTATTAAGTGTCTAGTAAGTACTAGATATTGCACTATGTAATACCAAGGCTACAAAAAGAAATGACAAATGACCTCTGCTCTCAGGGAACTTACAATCTAATGGAGGAGACAACATGAAAACAAATATATATTATACATGTATATATAAAGCACGCTCTATATAGTATTAATAGGAAATAATTAATAGATGGGAGACATTGGAATTAAGGAAGGGTTGAAGAAGGCTTTCCATAGAAAGTAGGATTTTTAGCTGGGAGTTAAAAGCAATTCAAAGAGGTCGGTAGTCAGAGAAAAAGAGGGAAAGTGGTGTGGGAAGTAGCCAGGAAATATGCCCAGAGCTGAGATATAGAGTATCTTATTTATGGAGCATCTAGGAATCCAGTGTCACTGGATCAAAGAGTACATTTCAGGGAGAAAAGTATAAGAAGACTGGAAAGGTAGGAGAGGGCTAGGTTATGAAGGGCTTTGAATGTGAAACAGAACATTTTATATTTGTGGAGACATGAAGTCATTGGAATTTATTGAATAGGTATCTGTGTGACATGATTGGACCTGTGTTTTAGGAAAATAAAGTTAGGAGAAAAATGGAGGATGAGTTGGAGTGGGGAGGGATTTGAGGCAGGCAGACCCTGATAATTGCATATATTCTTTAGCAAGGGGCAGTGGAGTGAGCCAATCTCATGAAAGCAGAGAGCACATATGCCCAACTCAGAAAAAGGTGAGCCTGTCCAGAAGGACAGAGATTTCCTTTTATTTCTCCCATTAGTGATTATACAAGCAGGGCAATTTGTAGGAGACTAATAATTGAGAGAATAAGGAAAAGTGACACCAGAAGTGATATTCAAAGTAGACTAGATTTGTTCTAAGAAGTGGCTATGAAGCAAAAGAAGAAACCATCCATAGGCTGATCCCATTGAGACCAGAAAATAGACTTATTTGGATGAAACTGAATTATGAGAGAGAATAATCTGTAATCAACCTGGGAAAAGTGGCCAAAGTCAGATTGTGAAAGATTTTAAATGTTTTTGAGGGGGGTAAGTTTATATTTAATTTACTTTCTTGCATTATGGACATTCCTAATAATATATAACATATAACATATACTATAATAATATATATTCATATTTATATTTATATAAAATATAATAATAACATATATAATACTATAATAACAATGATAATCTGGATATAAAAGCACATGGCTTGTTTTGGGTAGAGTGGGAAAGAGGATTTTTAATCATTGAACCTGGATCATAAGTAGGAATAACATTCTGAGAATTCAGTACTGAAGCATCATTTGCTACATGATACCTTGGAAAATTTTCTAGGTGACACAATAGATAAAGCACTGGGCTTGGAGCTTGGAAGACCTGAGTTCCAGTCTGGCTTTAGATGCTTACTGTTGTTAAAACTTTGGGCAAATCACTTAACTACTGCCTCAGTTTCCTCAGTTGTAAATTGGGGATAGTAGTAGCAGTTATCTCCCAGAGTTGCTGTTAGGATCAAATGAGATAGGATTCATGAAATGCTTTGTGTGGTACCTGNATCATCATCATCATCATCATCATCATCATCATCATCATCATCATCATATTCTTCTTCTTCTTCTTTTCACTATACTTCCTTCCTCCTTTCCTTTCTTCCTTTCTTCCTTCCTCCTTTGCTTTTTTAAATTTGGGTCAAACTGACCTTTCCATATCACCTTGTATGCTGTATGATCTGGTCAAGGTAGGTAGGTTGTTAGCTGCTTTCAGAACTTTACATTCCACTTCCAATTACCGAGCCTTCCCACAAACAATCTCTCAGCCTTGGAAGGTACTAGCATCTTATTCTTTCCTCTCGGTATCTTGCTCTTTTCTCTCTCTCTGTCTCTTTTTCTTTGTCTCTCTTGGTCTCTCTCTTTCTTTATTTGGTGAGTCTAACTCTCTCTCACCTTTCAACCCTGTTGCCCCTAATTCCCAACTATTATCCTTTTACTAGAATGCAAGCTCTTCAAGGTCAGGGATTATTTTTTTGGCTCCATTTCCTCAAAACCCAGCAAAGTTCTTGGGGTTTAGCAGCAGGTTCTTCATAAACATAAGTCAAATACCATTTTGCAGATGAGAAAGCAGGCTTAGAGAGAAATGTCTTGTCTAGCATCAGACGGCTAAGAACTGGGATTCAAACCCAGATATCCTGATTTCAAGTTTTTCATTTGAAGCTGTTCTCTGCATTCCAAGCACTTGGTAGAGTTTCTTGAACACTGAAAGCTCTTATATGAACAAAATTGGAATCACTGGGAAAAGAATGAAAAATAGATTTAGCAGCATACAAGGTTTGACATTTCACCCCTGTCTTTTACCAAAGAAAATGTATTTTCATCAAGCAACAGGTTGGTTACAAAAAGAAAGATTTATTGATATCCTGGACACTTGATGCTTTCTTTTTATTCCTCTCAGTCCTCCACATTGTAATTTCCTCTTTCCCTGCTTCCTAGATAGTGGAAATTGGGTCTTTGAGAGATTAAGTGATATAATCTTTCTCACATAGATAGGAAGGCAGGATTGGCACCTTTCTTCCATCCGGTAAGTCCATCATTCTGTCCATGGTGCCAGGTTGCTTGGAATACAGTCATTTCATACCAGGCATCAGGCATGTAGCCTATTAAAAACACCCGCTCCAGCTTCCAAGACAGCTCAGAAGGGGCCAGATGGAAGTTTATGTAAGATGAAACAGTCATTCCCCAAAGTTAAATGACAGAGTTGCTACTCCTTCACTTTCCAGTGAGAAAGCAGGAGTTACTCGTGATGTGTGTGGTATGGTAGGAAGAAGACTGGATCTCAAGTCAGTGAATCTCAGTTTGAATCCTGGCTCTACCAGCTTATAATTGTGTGACTTTGGGCAAGTTTCTTCACTTCTCTTGCCCTAAATTTCTCTCTCTGTAAAAAGCAAGGATGGGACTTGATAAACTCAAAGGTACTTGCTAGCTCAAAATCTATCCTGTCGTTATAATCATATGATCTCTATTCTAATTGGTTATTAAGTAAGGGAATAGCACACCCCTAGAAAAGAATTATACTGAAAAAAACAACAACGATGTCTATCATTAGAGGGGCCTGAAAGCCTGTGCTCTGCATTCCAATTTGGCTACCAAACAGCTGTGATAGAAAATTGGTCATTCATGAAGGCAGAATGACTAATGCCCTCCCCTATTCGAAACAGGAAGATGGATGTCAAAATTGTTTTGTTCAGCTCAACTATATTCTGTTCTCCTCAGAGAAATCAAAGAAGATTCTATGAACACGATTGCTACCATATCTGTGTCAATTAGGGACAGGCATTTGTTTCAAATTTGAGGAAGCAACTCAACAGGGACTGGCATGGTTTATGCTGGATCCAAATAGCAACAACGTCAAGAGCCTTCCTTAGAAATTGTTTCAGTATATCTACCTAGCAGTGATGTGGCATGATAATGGCCTAAGGCTACATTAAAATAAAAATTAATATTTGGATTCATTCAACAAATGTGAACTAGATTCCTTATCTATAAAATGGTGATAATACGAGCAACTACTTCCCAGAGTTGTGAGATTCAAATGAAGTGATAATCACAAAGCACAGTGCCTGGATTATAGTAAGTTCTCTATTAATTTGGGGCATTATTATTGTTAATAATAATAATTAATAATAATAGGAAACATTCCTATTGGCTTTTACAGTTCATGAAGTACTTTACATGCATTTTCTTTGACACTTAAAATAACCTTATTAGTTAAGAACTGTTATTAGATGAGGAAATTGAGGTTTAGTCAATCATGACTTGCCTAGAGATACACAGCTAGTAAGTGTTTGAGGAAGGATTTGGACCCTGCAAGACTAGTAGTCCTGAACAGCTAGATCGCAGAGTGGATAGAGCACAAAGCCTGGAATTGGGAGGATCTGGGTTCAAAACTGGCCTCAGACACTTCCTAGCTGTATGACCCTAGGCAAATTCCTGTGTGCTGGCCCTTGCCCTTCTGTCTTAGAGCTGTTACTAGGATGGAAAATAAAGGTTTAAATAAAAATTAATTCGTTAATTATTTTTTAAAAGACTAGTAGTCTCCCCATTCAACTACACTGATTCTTGACCTTATAGGAAACATTGTGTTAGGCTTTGGGATTATAAAGATAACCTGCTCTCAAGGACTTTAGAATCCTATAGAGACAAAAAGACACATACTCAGGTATGATACAAAGGAATGGGCAGCCAAGTGGTGCAATGGACAGAATACCTGGCCTACGGTAAGGAAGACCTGAGTTCAAATCTGATCCCGGACACTTACTTGCTGAGTGTCCCTGGGTGAGTCACTTTATTCTGTTTGCCTCAATATCTTCCTATTTAACTTGAACTTGAAAAGGAAATGGTAGACCACTCTAAGTATATTTGCCAAGAGAACACCAAATTTTTTTTAGGAAGAGTCAGCCATGACAGAAACAACTAAAGAATAACATGACCTAAGGGAGAGTGAAAGACTTACCAGGGGAAATGAGAACTGTAAAGAAATAATGTTTTTCAGGGATGGTTTTATGGAAAGAGTGGCTTCTAAGTTGGGTCCTTCAGATAGGCAGAATCCTGATTTTTTCCTAAGGATTAAAGCTGTTTTCTACCATTAAGGATGACTTAAAGATAAATCTATTACATTATAATTCTGTAAGTCCTTGTCTCCTCTAACATATGGAAAGGAGTATAAAATATGCCTTTCTTTATTGTTTTTCAGTTGTGTCTAACTCTTCATGACCTCATCTGGCATTTCCTTGGCAAAGATCCTGGAGTGGTACGCCATGCCCTTTTTCAGCTCATGTTACAGATGAGGAAACTGAGGCAAAGTAAGTTAAGTGACTTGACCTTGGTTTTTTTTTTAATTTTATTAAGAACATTTTTCCACGATTACATGATTCATATTCTTTTCCTCCCCTCCTGTCACCCCACCTCCCATAGCCAATGCTCAGTTCCACTGGGTTTTACATGTGTCATTGATCAAGACCTATTTCCATATCATTAATATTTGCATTAGGGTAATCATTTAGAGTTTACATCCCCAATCATATCCCCAATCCACCCATGTATTCAAGCAATTGTTTTTCTTCTGTGTTTCTGCTCCCACAGTTCTTTATCTGGATGTGGATAGAGTTCTTTCTCATAAGTCCCTAAAAAATGTTTTGGATCATTGTATTGTTGCTAGTAGAGAAGTCCATTACAATCAATTTTGCTACAGTATATATTCTTCTCTGTATATAAGGTTCTCCTGGTTCTGCTCCTTTCACTCTGCATCAACTCCTGGAGGTCATTCCAGTTCACATGGAATTCCTCAGTTCATTATTCCTTTTAGCACAATAGTATTCCATCACCATCAGATACCACAATTTGTTTAGCCATTTCCCAAATGATGGACATCCCCTCATTTTCTAATTTTTTGCCACTACAAAGATGGCTTGCCCTCAGTTTTGAACAGATTTGAATTCAGGTCTCCTTGACTCCAGGATTAATCCTTTATCCAATGAGTCTATAAGTTGTTTTCTCCTAGGGATCTCTAATATTAGTATTTCTTTTTGAAAAGTGATTAAAAACAGATATTAAAGCTAAGTAAACACCTGAGGCAAGAAACTGTAGGACATATGGGAATTAGATGATTTGACCTGAACAACTGATATTAATGTGATATTTTAATGTTTTTAAAGCCTATTTGTTTATTTATCCTATTTGTTTATTTATCCTATTTGATCCTCTTAACAATAGATATTTTTATCATCTACAATATATGGATGAGGAAACTGAGACTGAGAAAGATTAAGTTATTTATTCAAATTCGTACACCCAGTAGTGAATGGCTAAAGCAAGATTTAATCTGTCTTCCTAACTTCAAGTCCCAAAGTCTATCCATTACATGGCATCATCTCTAATAATGATGGACATTTATAAAGTATTTTAAGGTATTAAAATATATATTATATGCATTATCTTGTGTGATTTTTCCAATAACTCTATCAAGCAAGGACTCCAATTATTATTTTCTCTATTTTCCAGATGAAGAAACTAAGCCTGAGAGACCTTAAATAACACATTCAAGCTCACATAGCTAATAAATTACTGAGGCAGGATTAGAACCCAGATTTTCCTATTTCCAAGTCCAGAGCTCAATTCAACATACCAAGCAGGATTCAACTTTAAATTATCTTTCTTTTTTTTAAAGATTGGCCTTCTACTTAGGGTTAAGAGTTAAAATAATGCTGTTAAGTGATAGATGAATTTTTTTAAAAAATATTAAAATTGTGATCATTTCAAAGGAAATTGAGATTAATTTTAAAAAGCCTATAGCTATATACCCAAAAAATGAAATCTAAAAAATTCAATAATAATCTAATCTGTAGTTTTTTTCATGATGAAATAAGTGCAGCTAGCATTATTTATCAATCAATCAACAAACATTTATTAAATGTCTTTTCTCTGTGAAATACACTGAGCTCAGTACTGAAAACACAAAGACAAAAATGGAACATCCTTGCCCTCAAGGAGGTTACTTCTAAAGGGTGACATTTGTATGGATGGGGAAAAGGGAATCTATCCAAGAGTGGTAGTGAAGATCAAAAGGGAAATGGAAAGTTTTGGCAACTGATTTTCTATCTATGTATCTATTATCTATCTGGAGTTTAGAAGCATGAGGAATCAACAACCATATAAAGGATCTAAATCTGGGAAACTAAGGATAATAAAGAATTTGATAAAGAAAGTTTGTGAGAAGGTATTTTTTTGGGAAAAAGTTAATGAGTTCCATTTGGACCTGATGAGTTTGACAGGCTTATAGGTCAGGTCCAGTTCAAAATGTCCGGGATATTGTTGATGATATGGGACTAGAGCTAAGGAGAAAGGAGGACTGGATATATAATTCTGAGAATCATCTTCTTAAAGACAATAACTGAACCAATGGGATCTGATGAGATCATGAAGTGAGGGTACAGAGAGAAAAGGAACCAGAACAAAGCCTTCCCATTCACTGATAGTTATTGGGAATCATATGGATGAAGATCCAGAAAAGGATACTAAGAAGGAAATGTCAGAGAGATAAGAGGAGGACCCATTCTACTATATTCAGTTGCCCTTGGGATTGATGTTCTGACTTTAGACAAATTACATCCCTTTTCTGAGCAGAATTATCCTCACCTGTAAAATGAAGCACTGGGATTTCCAGGTTCCCCCTCAACTCTAAATCAGATGATTCCTACTGTTCTAAGTAAAAATTCCTCTTGTTGGCCCACCCAGTTAGAGGGTTGTGTTGGGGTGTGGTGGAGGATGTTAGTGGGTGAAAATTAACATTAGGAAGCTTGCAAACAGTGCTGTAGATTATAGCCAGTTCCGAATGGCTGGCTTGAACTGTCAGCACATTAAAGAGAGGAATGGACCAAAGCTGCTCTGAACAGATGTTGACACTGGAAGCAGGGATGCTGGGCTCCTTGGCCTGTGGCTATGGAAGCCCAGCTGGGTGAGGGAGACAGGCTGCATTCATGGCAGCCCCCTGGGCTTCTTGCCCCATGCAGGTAGGCCGCTATTGAGAAGCAGGAAGATGAAAGCCTGCTCTCCAGCTGTCACCTGCTGAGTGGGCCGCAGCCTGTCCAGAAATGTCATGTTTGGCAGCTGGTGAAGAATCCCTCCCATCAGTGCTGGCACACAGCTCTCCCAGCACTCTGAAAAAAAATGCTTACACTGGGATTTCCTAAAGAAACTCCATTAAAGGAAACTTTGGGCTTCTGGCTAGTGGTACATCAATATGGAACTAAACTGGCAAATTTCTGATATTCAGTCTCCTTGTGATGGTTCAGTGCATAAGAAATGTTGGAATTTAGCTATGAAGAAGCAAAGATGCAAACTGATAGATAGGTAGGAAGATAGAAAGATAGAAAGATAGATAGATAGATAGATAGATAGATAGATAGATGGATAGATAGAGATGGATAGAGATAGGTAGATTAGGTAGAGATAGTGATAGATAGATGGATAGATAGATAGATGATAGACAGATGGATAGATAGAGATGGATAGATGATAGATAGATTAGATAGAGTATGATAGATTGATGGATAGATAGAAAGATAGAGATAGATAGATAGATAGATAGATAGATAGATAGATAGATAGATCTATATGCATATATATGTATATCTGTGTATGTGTATGTGTATGTTTTGGTGAAGGATGGAGGAAAGTGTTTTTATCTACCAAGGAGCAAGCGAGAAAGAACCCATTCCACTGCATTCAGTTGACTTTGGGATCGACTTTCTTCCTTTAGGCAAATTACTTCTCTTTTCTGAGCTGAGAGAGGTATCCTTGCCTTTAAAATGAAGCCATGACATTTCCAGGGTCCCCCTCCCATGATTCCTATAGTCTAGGAATGTTTTCTATGAAAATGGGAACTGTGATGGATCAGTTTTTCTCCTATAACAAAAACAGGTCATACAGTCAAAGAAAGAAATTCCTTAGGGGACAATAAAGCATAAGAGAGAATTTTTCTGTCTTCCTCTGAAAAAAAACATGATTCTTTTTAGGTTGAGAGGAAGTATATGAATAAATCTAACTTCTGAAATCTCTAGTTTCCCTACAACTCAACTTGAGAATCAGTTTTCCTTATATCTTGGCAACTAGTGCTCTCCTTCAATCTACCTCATATTCATTCTGTATATGTTGTCTGTATACTTATATATGTACATATTGTTTCCCTCATTAGAATGTAAGCCCCTTGAAGGCAGGAACTTCACATCTGTCTTTTTACAGAGTCTGCTACATAATAAGTGCTTGCTCAATTATTGTTAAATGATTGAATATGAAGGCACTTGAGGTAAAAATGAGAGAAATGGTCTTTTGGAGGCAAATGGACATAGGATAAAGTGTTCAAAAACGATGACATAATGAATGGATTTAGAGTCATGAATTTTGAGTTCAAATCCTCATTCTACTGTACAATGCCTGTCAATGTTGACTCTATGTGATTTGATTTTATTTTCTGTTAAAACACAATAATCCCTAAAGTCCCTCCTTTTCCTGATTCCTGACTTTTTCATGATTACTGCTTTCTGTTATTGATCTATGGTTTTATTTCATGAGGAGTGCCATTCAACTCACTTTTCAACCTTAACATGAATCATTGAAGTCCGCAGGTAAAAGAAGAATAATGAAACTAAGTTAAACTTCAATTCACTTTAACCAAATTCATTTTTTACCAATGCTTTATGTTTTACATGACAATAATTTCTGAATATGCCCCCAAACCTATGAGCCTTCCTTTTTAACAAAGAAAACAAATTCAAGTAAAATCAACCAATTCATTGGTTCCATCTCTTTCTAGGGCCAAGATTATTGTAATTGTATATGATTCAATTTTATTTTAGCATTCTTCTCATTTATGCTATTGTTAACCCTATATAGGATTTTCTGGAGGTGTTTACTTTAGGTTTATTTGATTCTTTCCATATTTCTCTGAATTTTTTATATTTGCTCATGTCTTACCACTTTTAGTATTCTATTAAATTCATAATTCTCAATTAATTTAGTCATTCCTTAATTAACAAGACTTACTTACTTTTTGCCTAGTTCTTTTATACCATCAATAAAACCCACAATTTTATCATTTTTTTTACCTATGAAAAATTGCTTATTATCTTTGCATATCCTTGAGTAAATGTATAGCAATATCCTCTTTCACCCAGAAATTGAATTTAATTAAAATCTATTTTTAGTTATAGGAAAAAAGAATCTATGATATAATATTTATAGCCTCTCTCCAAAATATGTTTCATCTCAACAATATTTTTGACAAATATTAATTTAGATTACATTTGTACATTTCCAACGATGGAAACTTTTTATGGATGTTTACTGAGTATACTTAGTGGTTGACTTCAAGGTCTCTTGAAGTAGATGGTACTGTTAAATATAAGCTCATCTGTTAGCTAGTCTTGACAGAGTCTAAAGAAGAGGATATAATACATAGGAATTGACAAGTTTATTATTCACATATTTCCTAAGCATTTACTATGTGTCAGGCACTGTTCTAAGCACTAGGGATATAAAGAAAGGGGGTAAAGTGTTCCTGTTCTCAAGAAGCTCACATTTTCATGAGAGAGACAACATGCAAGCAATTATGTACAAACAAGCAAATACTCTGTAAATGGGAGGTAATCTGATAAGGAAAGCATTAACTATATATGTGTAGGGAAGGGATGAGAGTAATGAGACTGAGAAAGACCTGTTTTTGGAGTTTAGTAATTGAGTTGAGTTGTGAAGGAAGTGAGAGAAAACAGAAGGTGGAGATGAGGAGAAAATCTTCTGGATATGGGGGAAAGCCAATGAAAATGTATGGAATCCAATGGATGGAGTATTGTATCCAAGGCAAGTAAGTAGGTCAGTATCTCTGAATGGTAAAGTACATGGAAGGTAAAAATAAGTGTAAGAAACCTGGAAAAGGTTAGAAAGGACTAGTTTTATAGAGCTTTAAAAGGCAAACAAGAGACTTTATAATATGACACTGGTATTAATTGATATCCACTGGAATTTATTTACTATAATGATGACATGGTCAAGCCTACACTTTAGGATTATCATTCAGCCAATTCTGCCCAGTGTAGGAAGGACCACAGTGAGTATAGTTCTGGAGTATTGAGACCAACCAGAAAGATGTTATAATAATATTGGTATGAGGGAATGAAGATATATACCAGAGTATTGTCTCTATGAGGGGTGAGAAGGAGATAATGCAATAGATATTATGAAGGTAGAAATGATAAGACTTGGTAAGAGATTGTTTATATGGGGTGAGAGCAAAAGAGTTGAGGTGGTGAGCCTAGATGGCTGAAAGGATGGATATCTAAGGGAATATGGGGAAGGGAGGAGATTCTAGAGAGAAAGATGATAAGTTGTGTTTTGGATATGTTGAGTTTAAGGTATCTAATAAATAAAAGTTGATGAAATCAGGAGAGAGATTAGGACTGGATAAATAAGTCTTAAAGTCATCTACATGGAGTTGATAATTAAATGAATGATTGAATAAAGGAATTGGAAATTGATGAGATCATCATCAAATGAGTTAATATAGAGGAGAACAGGAAGAGGACTGAGTATATTCACAGCTAGTTGGTATAAACTGGAGGAACATAAAGAACATTGAGATCAGATAAGTAAGAGAACAAAAAAAGAGCAGTACCAAAAAATGTAAAGTAGAGAAAATATCCAGAAAAAAAGAATATTCAACAGGGTCAAAGACTATAGAGAGGACAGAAAAGGCCATTAGATTTTGCAATTAGAAAACATTGGTAAATTTGGATAGTTTCAGTTTAATGAAATCTGGAATCAGAATGCAAAAGGTTCAGAAAAGAGTGAAAAAAGGATAACTTGAAAGGTCTATTGTAGATTATTTTATTAAGGAGTTTAGCCTTGAAACAAAATGAAGAAGAGATACAGGATGAGAACTAGTAGGGATGATCAGATCAAGTGAGTGTTTTCTTGTTTTTGTTTTTGTTTTTTTTTTTTTTTGTTGGGGTTTGTTGTTTTGGGGTTTTGTTTTATTTCCAAAGAGTGAAGGAAACATGGCCATGATCAAAGACAGCAAAGAATGAGCCCCTAGTTAGGAAGAGATTGAAAGATTAGTGAGATAGTAGGGATAATTGACCATCTGCTGGAGAACACATGGTAGAATGGACTCAGGGATGCAGGGAGAGCACTTTGTTAAGGCAAAGGCCTGCTCCTTTACACAGATAAAGGAGGAGATAATGGGAAAAGATACCTGTGTGATATGAAATAATCAGTCTTCATAGCTAGAAGTAATTCAGTGAATGACCACAGGTTGTTTTTGCTTTTGGGGAAGTCTGAGTCAGGGTCCTCAACTGAGAGAGTAGGAGCAGTGGTAACATGATAGGCTCAAGAGGGATAAAAAGATTTGGAATAGATCCTTTGGTAAGTGGAATAATCAGTTGCTTAAGAAAGTGTCAAAGGATTTCCTTGCTGGTCTCCTGGTCCAGTGGTGATTATGTAGCATATTTTTGGAGAACCCAGTCAACAGGGTTGATTTTCTTAAATTCCAGGCAGCATACTTGTGATTAAGAGTGAAGGCTGAGGAGAGTGAGATTAAGCCAAACCTGGGGCTTGACAAGATATAATAAAAGATAGGGAAAAGGAGCAAAAGACTTGAGATTAGAAGAAAAAGTAGAGTTGAATAATTTCATGGGGGTGAATATGGAAGAAGGAGAATAAAGCCAGTTTGGAGTTTTTTTCCCCTTATATTAAATTTTTATTTGTTTCCAGATTATACATCAATACAATTTTTCAATATTCATTTTCAATATTCATGTCCCTTTTCTCCCACCCCTCTCTTCCTCCTCCCCAGGATGGATGGTTATATGATACAGGTTGTACATATATTATCATATAATACATATTTCAATGTTCATCATGTTGTAAAAGAAGATACATATTGCTTTCCCTAGAGAAAAATTCATGGAGGAAATAAGGCAAAGAATGGTGTGTTTCAATTTGCATTCAGACCCCATCTGTTCCTTCTATGGTGGTAAATATCCTTTTTCTGTCATGAGTCTCTTAGAGTTGTCCTGGATCATTGCCTTGTTGATAATAGTTGTCATTCACAGTTGATCATCATGAATTATTGCTATTATTGTGTACAACATTCTTCATGTTTTGCTCACTTCACTTTACCTTACTTCATATAAGTCTTTGTAGATTTTTTTCTGATCATCTTGTCATTTCTTATGGCATAATAGTATTCCATTAGAAGCATATACTACAACTTGTTTAGCCATTCCCCAAATGATGGACATCCCTTTAGTTTCCAGTTCTTTGTCACCACAGAAAGAGTTGCTATACATATTTTTAGATAGTTAGGTCCTTTTCCTCTTCCTTTAATCTCTTCAGGATATGGAATTAGTAGTTATAATTTTCTAGGTCAAAGGGGAGGTCAGGTTTAATGGACCTGAAAAAACTGAGAGGTAGAGAGATTCAGGATAATGATGAACATAAAGAACAATATTAGGGATCACATGGTAGAAGAAAAGATGGCATGATAAAATTTTATGATTAGATAAAGACATTTAATGAAAGCGGGACATTTGTGGGTAATGACAAGATCAGATAATGACCATCTCTGTGTGTAGCTGAGATGGAATGGATGAATAAGTCATGGGAATTGAATATATTTAGTAACTAGAATATTAGGACATTGGTTGGAATATCAACTTGTATTTTGAAATCTACAGTGCAGGCAGGATTTGGATTGTCAGAAATATTGTGAAGCAGTCACTGAGTCATTAAGAAAGGAAGAAGCTGCTTTGGGAGTCAAAAGATGATAGTTACTAGAACCTTAATTAGGTAATATATTTGATCTGAATAAACCTCCAAGGGAAAGAGGTTGTTGAGTGATGGTATTATAGAGATAGTCTGGAAGTGGCAATGAAGGTCATAGGAGAGTTGAATATCTTCAGCATTGTCAGTGAGTTGGGGTGGGTCAGATCATTATGAATGGAAAGTGTGGCCAATAAGAACTCACAGAAAGATGCAAGGAGTGGGAGAAGGAAAAGTTTAAGATGAAAGTAAATTTGTTACCTATGGAGCAGGGAGAAATGATTAGATGAAATGTGAAATCTAAACTTCAACTTGCAAGAAGAGATGAGAATAAAGTTGTGGAGACACACTGAATGTGAAACAAAAGAGGACTATAAACTCTACTTCTAGTATGAGACTTCATGTAAGTTTCTTTTTAATGGTGTGAAATAGCTATATCTAAGGGCAAGAAAACTGTGTCTTGAGGGTATAAAGGATGAATTGGGGGAGGTTACAAAAAAACATATCAGCACATTCCATTCACAGGGATTTGTACTGTTTCTTATGACTATCTCAAACTTGCAAATTAGAAAATACAGTTTTGAGGAGGTGGGAGAGGGGTTGCCTTCACAGAAATCTTTCTGGCTATTGCTGCTATTGTATGAGAAAATAAAGCCATCTCTTTCCCTGGTATTACTGTCCCATAGTGCCTTGGGTGGAAAGAATAAGCCCTGGAAGAGGGAAACCATAGAGATGGTACCCTGGGTTGGTAGCCCAGGAATGGTCCAGCGGAAGATGTCAAAGTAAGACACAGGATTGGTAATTGCTGTGGAGGGACAGTAGTCTGCCCTCCAGAGAAAGAAGTGATTTACTCTCATGTTGATACCTGAGCCAAAGTCCTGGTCACACTAATTACAGATTTGGGAAAAAAGTAATTTTGTGCAACAGAAGAGATGCTAGATTTCAAGACCTAGCTTTTCACTATTTGTGCTACCCTAGACTTGGACTTGACATCTCTTAGTATTAGTCTCCTTATATGTAAAATGAACATATTTCTATTTGCTTTTCTTACTTTACAGGCTTATTATGAGAAAAGTGCTTTGTAATCCTCCAAGTAAAATATTAATAGTGACTTTTCAGTGCAGGCAGTTCAGCCCTGCCTATCCCTGAGGTACCTGGCCATTGAATCTTCTGACATAATAGATATAGAGTTCTAAAGTTGAATTCAATAAGACCTGAGTTTGGATCTTGATTGAGACACTGTACCAGCTTTCTGATCCTGTGCAAGTCACTTGAACTTTTCTGGCCTCCATTTCCTCATCTGTAAAATGGAGATAATAATAGCATTTACCTAAAGGATTGTTGTGAAGATCAAGGGAGATAATTTATGTGAATTGCCTTGCAAACTTAAAGTGCTATATAAATATGAGCTACATGCCTTATCTATAGGAGGAAAATGACAAGTGGAAGGACTTCAAAGAAGGAACAAGATGAGCCAAGGTTGAAAAGCTGACTATAAAGAACTTTGGCTGGACAAAATGCCTTACCTATTTTGTGAAATGAGATTCATCCAGCTTCTTGCTCTCTTCCTGCTAAGTGAAACTGAAAATTGCATCTTTTAATGAAATCCACAGCTCATTTGGAGAACTTACTTTAATCAATACTCGAAACTTTCTCCCTGACCAAATTTGTTAATAGAACTGCCTTTAAACAGCAAAATTGACTGGATTAACTTTTATCTCCTGAAGGTAGGTGAGGAAATGAGCTCTGAAATGACTCAAGTAAGACAGCCAATGGGAGGAAGAGATGGGGAGAAAGTAGGATAAGCACAACTGGTGCACTCAGTATCTCTGTAATGAAAAGTTAACTTTAAGGATACTGGCTCTTTGGAAAGGATATGTAAATATATGAGAAGGATCTGTGATTCCTTCAGGTAGGGAAATCCTGGAGTTGGGATCTTTGCCACAAACGCAGGTAGCAACTTTTCTATGATTAGTAAATAAATACAAAAAAAAAATAGCTTGAGATTCAGAGAGGTTAAATGATTTTTTTAGCATGATGTAGTCCAGGGGTTCCCAAACTTTTTTGGCCTACCACCCCCTTTCCCAAAAATATTACTTAGTGCCCCTGGAAATTAATTTTTTAAAATTTTAATAGCAATTAATAGGAAAGATAAATGCACCTGTGGCCATCACTGCACTGCTGGATTGCTGCAGCACCCACCAGGGGGCGGTGGCACCCACTTTGGGAATCACTGATGTAGTCAATGTGTAAGTTAGTGTCAGAGATAGGATTTGAAGGCAGGTCTTCCCAATTCCAAGTACAGTATTTTATCCACAAGATCACAGTACCCATCATTCATAAATGAAGTAAGGATGTCCTAGTGAAACATATACTGTGTATTCTGGAAAGGGAGAGATATTGAGATAGAAGGCCAGCATCTTCCAAGAAGTCATCCCATACTACTCTCATCTAAACTATGATCTTTTCCTTCATTGAATTTTTATTACTCACATGCAATACTATTCATTTTCTATTCTCTCAAAAACATGGTCTACTTTAATAGACCTGGCACCTTTTCTGAGCATCAGAATCATATATTCAGCTGCTGATTGGACTCTACTTTCTGGATGTCCTCTCAACATCTTTAATTCATTATCTCCAGTCTAAACTCAGTATTTTTTGGTAAAAAATATGCCTCACTTTTTGACTTCTTTTTTCTACCATTGATGTCTCCAAGGAACTCATAATCAAAAGTTTTTTTTAAATTTCTTTATCACTTAATATCCATGTTCAATCACTTCCTGTGTTATTGAATCTGACTCCAACATATGTCTAGCATTAGCCTTTTCCTCTTTTTCAGTGCTACCACCAATATGGACTATTGTAGTGGCTCCTTAAATAATCTTCTCATCATTATCTATTTCTTCAAACTTATCTTTCACATTAATTTCAAAAGAATTTTCAATGGACACAGAATTGATCCCTGAACTCCTCTACCTAAAAGCAATCAGTAGCTCCCCATTACTTACCAAATGAAAGTCAAACTTTTAGTTCTCAGATTCAAGGGCCATTGCATAGGTTATCATCCTATTTTTTAGGCTAAACTTATTATAGTATTTACCATGTAGTCTATCAACAAAATTGAATAGTTTGTTATTTTCCATACAAAACTGGTAAGTTCTAAGTTCTTTACTTTTGTTCTTGCTTTAACCTATAAGACCCATCCTCCTTATAAGTTGCTCCTTTCCTCCATACTATAGGAACCTCTTAAAATTTTACTTATATTTCATGATATCTCAAATTGTACTTAATGAAACTTTCTGTCCTTTTCCCAGTCAAAAAATAATAATTCTTATCTAGGCCTCACATATATCACTTTGTACTTACCTCATACACTCATCATGTTCTATTTTGTACTTCATTCACACATCCAAATAAAATTCCCCAGTGTAAATGTTCCCTTAACTTATGCAGATCACCACCCCTTCCGGCTTGGTAAATGATCTATGAGATTTGCTGTGATCAACAAATGTATTACCTTTTGGACAACCTTGAGATTGATAAGACTTTTTGATTTTTACTGGAGAAGTCATTGAATAACAGATCTATCTATAATTAGGACCATGTGTGAGCCTTTTCATTGTGATAGGGAATATTAGGGCTTGTGCTTCTTGATGGAGGTCTTAATGAATCACTTCCATACCATGATGAGACATTAGAACACAATGTAAGTGAAAGCCTTCATTTCCACTTTGTATGATAAATTTTCATATTTTATATCTCCAATACTATGTTATACACTCATTGAAGGTAGACCCCATGTTTTATACCTAATTTCCTGTGGCAGTAATTTATTAACATTTTTAACAAATGTTTATTAGGTACCTATTATGTATAAGACATTGTGCTAAGTATTTGTCATATGAAGACAAGAACAAAAGTTCTTACTGTTAAGAAATAAGCTTACTTTCTACTGGGAGGATGTCCCATGTAAATAAATAAGTTAATTGAAAATTTGCATAAAATAAATCCAAATTACTTTTAGGAGTGAGAGAATAATTTTAACATGAGATGGCGAGGAGAAATAAAAAAAATACCTTGTGGATTTGGAAAATTTGATGGTGTCAGAAGTAGTAAGCCTACATTAAAATATCAATTCTTCTCTTTACTACATGAATAAACACTTTTATTCTGAGTGTCTCAGTTTTCCCATCTGCAAAATGTGGGAGTTGGACAAGGTAAATACGAAGGGTCTGTCTACATCTCATGAACTTCTAGAGGTAGCATGGGCCATTCAAAGAATTTTGAATTTAGAATTAAAGGATATAGACCCAAATCCTGACTTTGACAGTCTGGGCAAGTCACTTATCTTATCTAGGCATGAATTTCCTAATTTGTAAAATGAAGGGCATAGACCAAATGACCTCTGAAGTCCTTTCCAGCTCAAAATTTGTAATACTATAAAAAGAAAGTGAAAAAAATCTGTGTGTATTAAAATGATCTACAAACAAAAGTCTATACTAAAATTATGATTCAAATTGAATACTACAAAACTTAGTATAATATGCTGTTATATGATTCTCCATTTATTATGTATGCAACTCTGGTTTCTCCAGTGAGATTGTAAACTTTTTTGAGAGAAAGAATCAGCACCATTTTCTAAGTTACAGGGGAGGATGCTGCTTTGTAGAAGAAAGGACCCTATGCTGGGACTCAGAAGACCCAGGCTCTAATTCCAGAGCTACTAGAAATTCACTCATGTGATTTTGGGTAAGTTTCTTTCTTCCTTTCTTTCTTTTTTGAGCTCTTACCTTCTCTCTTAGAATCAATACTAAGTTATTTGTTCCAAGGCAGGAATGTGGTAAGGAACAGGGGGTTAAGTGACTTTCCCTGGGTCACACAGCTAGACCAGATTTAAACCCAGGTCCTCTCAACTCCAAGTGTAATGCTCTATTCACTGAACCATCTAGCTGCCCCTGATCTTGGATAAGTTTCTTAATCTTTCTGAACTATAGCACCTTCTTCTATTAAATAAATATACATGGGATGTGTTATTCCTGTTGGCTCCCAGAGGAGCATAGGGCTGCAACCATCTCACACCAACGGACTCTGTTCTGGGCAACTTCCCCCAGTTTTTGCCTTGGTCTTCAGAAGATTATCCATGAACTGGCTTCCCAAAGGCTTTCGCCAGCACGCATCATGGACTCTGTTGGAGAGCAATCTTCCAGACTAGGTGATCTTTGGTTTTGTTGGTTTAATGAGATTGCCGTTTCTGTAGCAAGTGAGATTTTTACGGGGTGGGGTTGCTAGCCTCGCGCCCAACCCTCCTCCTTTTTCAGCCGGGCTTGGGACCATCCTTGGCGGAGTTATACATGGGATATGTATGTTAAATTGATTTTTTAAATTTTGAGTTCCTTACATACAAGAGTCCATCTCCCAGTCATGGTTATATTCATTTAATTTAAATATCCCAGAAACCAACACAATACTCAAATTTATTAGGTACTTAATAAATGATGGTGGGTTCTTTAGTTGATACTCTTATAGATGTTTCAATTACAAGGGACTATAAAGATCATCTTATACAAATCTATGATTTTAAAGAAGAGAGTGCTGAAATTCAATGAGGTTCAATGCCTTACCCAAGATAAAATCATTAATTCATAATAGATCTGTTACTATGTCTCATGTCACTTGACTCCTAAATAAAGTGGTTTCCATTATGTTAAACTGTTTTTCTGTTGAAAAAAAATGGTCTGAACCTTAATTTTTATGTATTCACAGTCCTAAAGTACTGTGACAATTCCAACAGAACATGTATTTAATTTCTTTGACCTCATGCAAACAGGTTTATTTTATAGAACTATTATGTAGCTAGAATAGTTCCAGTCAAACTGGACTTCTATTTTCCATTCTCATCATTCTATCTCAGACTTCAGGTCCCAGCTATTTCCAAACCATTCTGTCTGTGTCCTGAGCTTCCTTTATTAAAAAAATATTTTCAACTGAAACTTTTTCATAGCCCTTGTACCTGATAGGTGAACTTTCACTTTATCTTGAACAGAACTAGACTACCATTCTGGCCCTTTCTAGGATGTGCCATCATGTGAGAGTACCCTTCTCTCTTTTCTTTCCCTCTATCAACTCTAGCTTTCCTTTCTGTGTTGAATTCTTCTGCTACAATGCAATCTCCTTAAGGACAAAGACTATCTTGCTTTTTAAATTTTTATATCATTAGTATTTAAAACAGGTTCTCACATATGGTAAATAATTGGCAAATGAATGTCATTCTTTTTTGGAATCCACAGTCTATCTGCTGTCAATAAACCACACTTCTCTGGTGAAAGTCTTCCCCCCCCTCCCCCTGAAACATCCATCTCAGGTGCTAACTAACTCCTTAAGCTGTCCCTGATGCCCTAAACTGAAAGTGATTGCTCCCCTTTTAAGTTTTCCTTGTATACTTATCCATTTCTTCCTTATCTTTTAAAAACCCTACCCTATATTATGGTGATCTGCATTGCTGTGTGAACATATATGCTCTACATATATGAATTTGATTAGATAAAGCTCTTTGAAGGTAGGATGGATCCCACTTTCTTATTGCTCCCTAACACTAATCAGTGCCTTATAGAAAGTGATTAATATTTTTTAATAAAATAGAATAGGATGAAAAAAATGTGCTCCCAGGACCAAGGGAGAGTACTACCAATAGAAATCCATAGATTTCCAAAGATTTTCATAATTAAATTGTGTTAAAAATTTTCCTTAAAAAGTCAGAACTATTAATAATTAGGAGAGTTGATAAATTTGAATTTGAATTTCCTTTACTTCTGGGCCCTTTATCAGGCTTTCTCAAATTTTATGTAGAAGCTACTATGGAAAGAAATAATTAGATGGCAGACAGGAAATAAAGAAGGCAGTAGCCATACTAAACAGGGATGGTGATATCCCATCTCTGAATCAACAGTGTTCTATATTAGTAAAGGCAACATCTTCTGGCCATATGCAAAAATAAAAAAAAAAAAGAAGAAGAAGAAAATAAGATGCAAAGGGTCATAAAATCTCAGAGCTCTGCAATAAGGAAGCCAAGGAATCTCTTTCTTACCTTCCTCAGGAAGAATAGTCAGTCCCTATCACTTAGATGAATTTGAGCCCTCAAATTCAGGTTGTGCTCAAACTCTTCTGTATCGAAACAGAAGCTACCACCTCTGCCTATAGACAAAATATGATGTAGCATAAATACACACATATGCATGTAGATGGGCATGCACACACACACAAATACACTCACATACCACCATCAAACAACAACAAAGAAACAAACTCTCACACCCTTCACGGCTGACATGGAAATTTCTACAAGTGCCCTGTATTTATAGCTGAAAAGAGAGCAGCAGCTGTTCAATGTTGTTTCTAAGAACTTCAGGCTCCCGACCAAAATAGTCTCTGAACTTTTGTGACTCTCATTCTAATACTCTCAATGTGGAGCAAGCAGATATCCTAGAATTAAAGGGGATATTTTTAGCCTTGAAATGAATTGTACATTACTATTTCTCCACCACTGTGTTTTTATTCCACCATCTACTATCTTATACATAGGTAGGATGGGATGGAAGGCAGATTGGTGGGCAGCAACATTGTTAAAACAGGAGTTGGAATCAGGGCCAAATTAAGTGACACACTCACCATTATTACCCCTTTCTACCACCCATATGCAAAAAAACTGAGCAAGCCAAAACAATGACTTTAAAAAGAATGAGCACATTTTCACTGAGTTAAAGGAATATGCAAAACTTGCTTTTAAGCTTGATGACAATGTTTAAGAAAATATGACAGCACTTTTTAATTCCTTCATTGAGGCTATGGTTATATAGTAGGAAGATCACTAAATTTGGAATAAGAGGATTTCAACTTGAATAGAAAGTCTACAGTTTAGTATTTGGGAGGTATTGGATGAATTGCTTCCCTTCCTTGGACTCAGTTTTCTCATCTGGAAAATGAGAGGCTAAAATAGATCTCAAGAAGATCTATCTAAATTCTATTATCTGTTGAGTCTAAGACTCTTATTCTGTTCTGGAGAAGGTTTTGTCTGCCAGTTTCCAGATGGGCTGGACCATTTTCAAATGGGCTGACTGTAGCATATGAGCCAGAAAACATATATACATATATATTTATATTACCTATACATATATACATTAGACACATGCATATACATATATACATCTACGTATGATATAGCAAGCATTTAACTAATCTTGAATGAAAATATGCATAATGTATTCTGCACATCCTATAGTTAAAAAATTATGACATTTGTGGCATTAGAAGGTTAAAGAACATGAGAGCTCAGAGGTGAACAGACTTCTCTATAAGTGTGTATAATTTGTTCTTGGATTAGTATTTAGTATTTTTTACTAATTTACTAATATTTTTATTAATATACCCTACGGTTCTGTCTATCTTATTCAAAGGGCATCATCAGCTTGACTTTTCATTACTTCTTTCCACACTCACTGGGCACCAGTAGCAACTGATCCTTCTGAGAATTGAGTGATACAAAGCTTGGACACCTTGGTTGAAACGGATTTTTCTTTCATAATCTTTTTCTCATATTTGACTTAAAAGACAAAAAATTCATGCATAATATATACTAATTAATTTGTTATCCAAGTAACCATATTGAGCCAGTTGAAATGGGTGCGGTAGGTGAAGGATGTACCTCAAAGGTCATAAGGCTGTTATTGAGACAGTGTACTGATGCTCTCCCATAATACGTAATGAAGAGACTGGCAGGATATCTGATCTCAATACACTGAGGAACACGTCGGCAGGGTACCAGGGATACTGAATCTCAAATAGGTCAAGCAGGTGCTGGGGAGAGTGGCAGGCATAAATATGAAATATTTTGTGGTTCAGTGTCATAAACTGGAGACTGTGGTCGTAATGTATGCTGATGTCATTCAAATAGCATCTGATGTGGTCAGTGCTGTTGGCCAGGCATTGAAAGGACAGGCCAAATAAAGACCGACTTGGCTTAGGGATTGTTTTGCAAGGGTGGAGCTGGGGACGCCGCTACCTCAAATTGTACATAAAGCTCAGGTCTTGAAAAGAGTAACACAAGAGCATTATTTGTCACCATTCTTCACTTGAAGCTGATGAGGTACTTCAGTTATGAATTAAGAACTTTGCTCTCTGGCTTTCTATTCCTAGTTTTGAAATTCATGTTTCATATTCTTCAACCTCATTTTTAGTATAGTAGTTTGTTCAAGTCTTAGGTACATCAATCAACCAGAAAACACTTAATTAGTACCAACTATGTGGTAGACACTAGGCTATGTGTTGGTTATACAAAACTAAAAATGAAAGAATTCCTGTCCTTAAAGAGTTTATGCTCTATCATGATGAAAATTTTCATCTATCACATTACCTATATCATGCATATATAATCAATGTCCAATATACTCATTAGACATTGTAAGTTTAGGAAAGTCTAGCTTTAAGTGTAATAGCACTGAGGCTGAAGGTGGGGAGCATTTAGTTATCAAAGTCACAGTTCATATATGAAAGATACATTCCCTTAGGGGATTCACAGAACTTACTTAGGTCATAGCTTTAGCAGACTTAAAACTGGAAAAGACCTCAGAGACGTTTTGTTAAGGAGGAAATAGATCCAGAAATGAGGAGCAAATTCCTTTAGGTCATACAGATAATAAATAATAAAAGTTGAGATTTAGACCCACACCAGTTCTCTTTCTACTGTTTCTTGATGCTTTCCTGTGTAGAGATCCCTCTGGTCTTGGCTGGAAGCAGGAGAATGAGAAGAGGAGTGGCTGCTTCAAGATGAAGAAATAAAGAATCAAGTGACATTTTGATTGGTGGATGGGAAGAGAGGCTAGTTTCCTTTTCTTCTTCCCTTCCATATCCCTTAAGCTTGAATTTAAGAGAATATTATCAGATATTTAGTCATTGATTCTCTAAGAAGCTAATCTCTCCTCCCCAATATCCCAATCCCTCCCCAAAGTTGAATAATCACTTGAAGGAAGAGACCAATGGTCAAAATGCTGCCTTTTTTCTTCCCTTGAAGTTTGGGCATATGAGATGACTAAAGAGAAGAGTGAATACAATTCCTTTGAGTATCTATCAGAGACTAGACTAATTTTAAGTGGCATCAGATCTAGTACGAACAGCCATAAACAAAAGGAAGAAGACTTTTATTCAATATAGAAACTCAGTGGTCCAGCAGTGTAATATGGTGAGAGGAAGGCAATAAGCTTCCTGTTATTGGAAGTGTCCAAGTAGAAACTGGGTGACTGTGTGATGGGAGTATTTGGTTAGATGGGATGGCCCTAGAGATTGTTTTCAACTTCTTTCAACTGATTTTTTGATATTCTTTAGGGCTGGAGTAATGGGAAATAAATGTGGAATAGGAAAGTTGGCAAATAGGAGGTTGAGGGCAGTGGTTAGTGAAGCAAGCAGACTTTCCCTGGGCCACAAATTAATCCCTGGTTAATACCAATCCCATCTGAAAATACAGCAATCCATTTCCTCTACCCATGAAGGGAGAAATGGCAGGGGACTAGAAGGAATTTAATTAGAAAACTTTCAATAGCTAACTTTTTACAGTTTAAAATCCACACCCTCCATTCTGTAGTTCACTTAGATTGAAATCTAAGTACTGAGAATACATGCTATATTAAAAAATACTAAGCACCTAGACTGAGAATAACATATAAAAGGGGGAGGGAACTAGGCCTCCCTCCCCCTTATTTTAGAACCTGGAGGACTAGAACAACCAATGGATGACTGACCAACTTAGAAGTTGAGTTACAAGTGAAAACAACCAAAAAAAAAAACCCAAACAGAAGTCGTGTTTTTGTTGTTTTGTTCTTCTCCAAGCTCTTTGTCTTTGTTTTCAATCCTGTTGCTGCTGCTGAAAAAGACCTAGCTCTTCCACATGTCTTGGGCTGTTGATCTGTAAAAGGCTAGAAATACTGGGGGAGGTATGTGACTCAGTGGATAGAAATACAGGCCTTGATATGGCGGGTCCTGAGTTCAAAATTGGGCTCAGACACTTCCTAACTGTACAACCCTGGGCAAGCCACTTAACCCCAGGACTTATCCCTTATGGCTCTTCAACCTTGGAACCAATAACTTAGTATTGATTCTGAGATAGAAGATAAGGGTTTAAAAAAGGCTAGCAATTAATCTATCAATTAAGTATTTATTCTTTTAGCATTTTCCTTGCCAGACATTGCTCTGGGTGCTGGGAATTCAAAGACCAAATAATAACAACAATAGTAATTTCTACTTGTGAAAAACTTATATTTTATAGGGGTAGAATGTATGTACCCAGACACAACCAAGTAGAAAAGTGTGGGTCAGTCAACAAACATTTATTAAGCACCTGTGCTGAATTTGAGGGGATATAAAAAGTCAAAAGGCAATCCCTTTACCCAAGGACCTTATGGTCAAATGGAAGAGAGAATATACAAACAACTATACACAAATAAGATGTATCTAAATGGAAATAATCTACCGAGGGAAGCACCAGCATTAGTGGGGATCAGGAAAGGCTTCTTTCAGAAAGTGAGACTTCAGCTGAGACTTGAAGGAGGCCAGTGTCTGTGCCTGGGTCTATGTGTGTATAAGTAGTCAAATATATATGATAGGAGCATATATTTGTACCAAATCAATATGAAGTTATGCAGTAACATTTTAGGAAGCACTCCCACATGGACGAGAGAAGATCACAAAAGATATTAGATGTGATTTGGGGATTGAGCTGAGCACTGAAGGAATAAGATTCTGAGTGCTGAGCCAAAGAGGGTGTCAAGTATGGGGTCAAAACAAGGACAAAGCATGGAGATGAGAGAGAAAATATTACGGAGAAAGTGAATCATGAAAGTCATTTTGGCTGCAGAATAGCGTGTGCAGTTTATAATAAGGCTGGAACATAGATTAGAGGTGTTTGTGGTTCACTTTTGTAGAGAATAAAGATTTCACCTGAGGATCTTTTCTACTTCATGTGTAGTAGATTTGTATATGAAACAACTTCTATACCTCTACAACAAATTTGGCTGGATTTTCCTTTTTCTTTTTTTTAAATTGGTAGATAGACACTGGACAGGGATGATTGTTCTCTTTCTCCAGTTACCTTGAAAACTTCCTACCAGTTGTTCCACAGAGAACCTAGTTATACATGCTAGACCAAGTTATAAGAAATTTCCTTTTGTCCTAAAAAGCTCATCTATGTGACATCCACTGATGATAAACATCAAGTGACAATAAATCCAAATTCCTTAAAAGTTTACCCAATATTAAATGACTTATTTTTATTTGTATAATATTTTTAAAAATATTTGTTGAATCTTTTTAATTGCACGAGTAATTATGTTTGCATTATAGCACAATTACACAAGAATTAGTTCAACACGTTATCTGTTTGCAGCATAAAACAAGCAAGGCCCAGATCTTGTTGTACTCTAAAAAAATGTGTCCATGCAGGTTAAAGGGCATCAAAACAATCTTATTCTTATTCCTCCCCATATTTCTTTTCTTTTTCAGATTTGTTATTTATATCAAGTAGGAAGAAAACTTTATCAGCATCAGGCCTGAGAACAAAATTGGTCATGTCTCAGTGATTTTGTTCCTGCCAAATCATCTGGATGTCAGAGTCCACTGAAGTTTTTTTCATTAATTGCACTTTTTTTCATTTGGCTGCAAATTCCATCCTTTTGGCCAAAAATCTGTACTTCCATGATAGCACAAAGTAAGGATTTTGGAAGGACAGGCAGTTCAGAGAGAGTAGGTAATTATATTAAGAAAACTGAATTCAAGGGAGGGAAAGTGCCTATGATCAAAGAAATAAAATTAAGTAAATGTAACCAGTTCTTGAGTTAGAAGTAGACAGATATGGACAAGTCACATCCCATCTTGAAGCTATACTTTATCTGTAAAGAGAAAGAGATTGACTGGATGAGCTTGAAAATATATTACAGAACTAATATTCTGTGATTTGATGATATTGGGATGGATAGTGCCATCATTTCTTCTGGGTCATTGTAATGATGACTATTCCATTTGCCTTTGTTTTCTCATGACCAAATACCATAAAATCAAGTCTGAATATAGAAATACTTAATTTTTAGGATTCTATAATTACCAGGTGATTGCCAAATAAGAGAGAACAAACAATCATACCATGGAAACCGGTAATTGTCCATGGACACAGATTTCTAATGGACTGTCATTATGTGGGATAGTGGGAACTTTGGAAGACAGGCCCAGATCAGGACAGGTAGTAGCTAACCTGTGCCTTAGCACTGGGTGATAGAAAAGGGAAGAAATATACTATTAAATAGCTTTCTATTGCAAGCAGCTGGGTAGCTCAGTGGATTGAGAGTCAGGCCTAGAGATAGGAGGTCCTAGGTTCAAATATGACCTCAGCCACGTCCCAGCTGTGTGACGTGGGTAAGTCACTTGACCCCCATTGCCCACCCTTACCACTCTTCCACCTATGAGCCAATACACAGAAGTTAAGAGTTTAAAAAATATCAAATAGCTTTCTATTTAAAAATATATTACTGACCTATTGCTAATTTCAGTGTTGGGGAAAAAGTACTAATTACCTCACCCTAGTTATCTTCTTGTGTAGTCCTCTTTTCTAGATCCAATCTAGGACTTACTGACATATAAGTTTATCTATTTATATATCACATTATTTTTTAAAAAAATCTTAATTCTTTGAAAATTTCAAAAGGAGTTCCAAATTCAATCATCTGAGAAATGTTCATTAGCATTTTTTAAGTGAATGGTGTTTTGGAAGCTAGCCAATGAAAATTTCACAACACCTTTCCCTTGAGATAAGTGACAACATTTTGGGATGTTTGCGATATCATACTTTAAAATCATTGGACATACCAAAGGCACAGTTTTCAAAGGGCATCATCCATTATATCCGCTGTTCCTCTGGAACTGTACATTCCATAAAATACCAAATCTTGTGCCAACTTTAAAACAAATAGGCAACTTAAATATTCAATTCTATTCCAAGTTTAAAATAATTAACCAACCCATAGTATATAGTTGCTAGGTATGGTAGCTCACCACAGAAATCAGTTTTTTTTTTCTTTTTATCCTTTTTTGTCTTCTTCTCACATTAAAAAAAAATATACCGTCTTTATTCTGACAATGTTCTTTACTCTTTTTTAGTATCCCAGCCATGGCCCTGTACTAGAACTCCCTTTATCTGCAATCTAATTGATGACTATTCTAATATGGCCTCAGAGGGGTGAAATTAATCAGATAATTATTGGTCCATGTTCTGTCTCTCTCATAAAATATTTGGCTTTCAGTCACATTCAGGAGTGTTGCTGTTACATGAGACCGACCTGTACCAACCTGTGGAGGAGCAATGAGAACATGCCATTACCTAGGTTTAAAGGATACTTCTCACATTATTATTAATACTATTCTTCTCCTGCCATAGCCTTAAGATAATCTCACCCAGGCTCCAGATGTATCTTATCCTTCTGAATATACAATTTTATCCTTGTCTTTAAGAAGGAAGTCATTCCATTGTATCCTGACCCCTACCAGACATCTCATTCCTTACCGTTGGTGTCTAAATTCAAGTACCTTTTTATTATATGAGGTAGAATACATCCACACTAAATCTTTCTTTGTTTTTTATCATTATTCATTACTTTTCCTGCTTCTGAGGAAATTCCTAAATCATAAGAAGTCATCTTGAATAGACAAGAGCAGTAGGAAACTGGACCTAAAAACAAATGAGCTCTGTTGAGATGAGATTGCCTCTTTTGCCATGACAAGCATGATTCACATACTCAAAGACATCTGTAATTCATTGATTTAGATCCTTCCAAAGATACAGGTGGCTACCTATTCATTCTTTCTTTTTCCATGCCACTCTTGTCAATGTTCTCCAATAAATTCACTATGTCAGGACTAATTCAAAGTACTTGAGACCTTCCTCTCTTTCTCATTGCGATCATACTACTTAAATACTATGGCTCTCCACTTGTCATACTTTACCCTATCCATAAAACCATTCCCTTAACTCTTCCTAGAATATTTTTCTTCATCTTATGATTATCTTCTTCTTCAAAGTCCTCTATGGTTATATGATGTAGCTGTTCATATTTACCACATGTCCCTCCATTGCCTTCTGACTGTTATGCATTTTTAATTTTTCAGAGATGGCTGGGTACTACACTTCGAAAAATGTCAGGAATTTACTTGTGGATGATGTATATTACAGTACAGCTTAAAGATAAAATTGGGGAAATTATTTACCTATTTCCTAAAATGGTTTCTGTAACCCCAAGTCTTACATAAAATCATGATCCTTTCCCTGTTTCTGTAGTTTAAGAAAGAATAGCATCCTGAAAGATGAGCTCCTGTTAGTTCCCCAGGAACTGAGAATATATGAACTGAAAAAGTTTGAAACAGGTGAAGTAGCCAGTTTTCTCACCAATTCAACTGATTGCCCAGAACTACTTATATAAAGCAGATATGAATGCTTGATTGCTGTACCTTACACCAAGGTGTGTTTTCATTTCAGTCTGAGTTGGTTAGATAGAAATCATTTTTGATTGGAAAAGAAATGGAATTTGCAAATCACTTTCCATTTCTGGCTAACACAGGGATGTAGAACTCACAGACCTTATTTCTTATAGAAAAACAGTCATCTTCATTCAAATGTAGTATTGTGGCATCTACCCACCAGGTTAGGGTTTTATCTAGTTAAGAGGGGGGTTTTAATTAAAGAACATAAAATTTAAATGGTTTGGAAAATGTCAACATGGGTTCCTATTTTGAGCCCAACACAGATGATAGAACAAGAGGGTATAAATGAAAATTAAAGAAAAACAAATTCAGAACAGATGTCAGGAAGTGTATGTGTGTGTGTGTGTGTGTGTGTGTGTGTGTGTGTGTGTGTGTGTTTTCCATGCAGAGAATCATAAATGTGTGCAATAGTTTACTAGGCAATATAGTTAAGGCAAAAACCACAGAGGTCATTAAAGAAATAATTACATGGCATCATGTTATAGACTGCAAATGAAATGATATGTGAAGAGCCAAATAGCCTCTTCCCCTTCCCAACATTTTTTAAAAATTCTAAAATGGAACAACAGTTTTGAATAGACCTTATGGCTTCTTAGACATCTATACTTGAGAAAAACGCTTTGCAGAGCTTTCAATATATACCTGAAATGTATAAGAAATGAGAGTTTGTACAATTCCTGATAATCATTCTGTATGCTTTCATGTTGGAAATTTCTACTCAGGCTCACAAAATTGCAAATAAATGCTGAAGTTGGAATGATGAAATGATTATATATAAGAATATGCAATAGTAATAAACTCAACAATGTCTTATTTATTATCAGTTTTGCTCAGAACTGCCCAATGAAGCAGGTAACTTATATTTAATCTTTCTATAGCACTTTAATGTTTACCCAGAGCTCTCCTTACAATAATCTTGGATGAAATATCATACAGCTGTTGTTATTATGGCCATTTTTTTACAGATAAAGAAACTGAGGTTTTCCATCTGCAACTCTACCTATTTTCATCTACATACAACAAGATGTTCCTCCCCAAATAAACTTCTGATCTCATCATTATGTTGCTAGCTCAAGCCCTGGATACCATCTCTCTCAGATTTCTGAAACTGACTCAGCTCACTCCATTTTCCATCTGAAATTCAGCATGGTCAGCTCCTCAGAACAAGATTCCCTCCACAACTAGAATTCCTTGATGTCTTCCTTGTCATTTTCCTTGTGTTTGCTGTTTTCCCCCATTAGATTATAAGCTCCATAAGGACAGGCACTGATTTTCTTTTTTCTTGTGTCCTCAGTGCTTTGTACAGTGCCAGACACATATGCTTATTGAATTGAATTACTGAGTCCTAGAAAGGATATAATTTGCTTACACTCACCCAGTAAGTAATAGTCAGGGACACATCAGAGATCTAGGGTTTCTGTGTCTAAGCATAGTGCTCTGACTCTTCATCAGACTGCCTCTGAAAGAGGGCATTAAATAAATGAGAATTTGGAATGTGATTAATTTAATTTAGGTTAATTTGTGCAAGATCAACTAAAGTTTAAGGATATGATTATTATATCACTCATTGCCATTTTAATCGATATTTAATTGACATTTTAAATACTTTGGATTTGAGATCTCAATAATGGAGTACTTCTTCCAATGGTGCAAATTGCCAGCCATTGTTCTGTTTGTGCTTAGGACTTACTAGGTACATCCTTAAAAAACTTCAGTAGAAGATATACCCAATTGTCTGCATTTCATTCTCCTGTTCTCTTTCTCTTTTTGTTTCTTTGTTTCTTTCTCTTGTTTTTTCCCTTACCTTTTGTCTCAGAATCAATACAGGGTATTTGTTCCAAGGCAGAAGAGTGGTAACGGCTAGTCAATGGAGGTTAAGGGACATGCCCAGGGTCACAGAGCTAGAAAATGTTTGAACCAAGAACCTCCCATCTTTAGGCATGGCTCTCAATCCACTTAGACAATTGAGACACCCGTTCCTCTTATTCTTTTAATAGTTTTTAGATTCCTGGTGGAACGTTAAATATAGGCATTCTTCATTTTCTTTTACTTTGCAGATATTGGGTTTTTTATAAATTCGAGGTTTGTGGTAACTCTCTGTTCAGCAAGTTCTATGACCGCCATGTTTTCAAAAGCGTCTGCTCACATTGTGTCTCTGTGTCACATTTTGGTAACTCACAACATTTCTAACTTTTTCATCATTATTATATCTATTATGGTTACTTTGGGTTCAGTCATCTTTGATGTTGCTGTTGTAATTGTTTTGGGGTTCCACAAACTATGCCTATAGAATAGGTCAAAATTAATCAATAAATTTTGTGTGTGTTCTGACTGCTCCACCTACTGGCTGTTCCCCTGTCTCTCGCCTTCTCTTCAGGCTTCCCTATTCCCAGAGACACAACAGCAATGAAATTGTGCCAATGAAAAACCTTATAAAGGCCTCTAAGTGTTCAGATGAAAGGAAGAATCAATTGATGCAGCAAACTTCATTGTTGTCTTATTATAAGATATCACAGCCATTGCTACCTTCAGTAATCCCCTCTCTGATCAGTCAGTAGCCATCATCATCCAGGAAAGAACGACCCTCAATCAGAAAAAAAAGATTTTGACTTGCTCAAGTCTCAGAGAATGGTTAGCAGTTTTTAGCAATGTTTTAAATTAAAGGTAGGTATATTACTTTTTAGAAATAACACAAATGCATACTTAGTGGACTACAACATAGTGTATAAATACAACTTCTTCATGCATGGGGAAACGAGAAAAATTTTTTTGCCCAGCTTCACTCAAATATTCACTTTATTATCTGGAACCAACCTGGAAATATCTCTAAAG
The DNA here is from genome assembly GCF_016433145.1 of Gracilinanus agilis. Classification (NCBI taxonomy): domain Eukaryota; kingdom Metazoa; phylum Chordata; class Mammalia; order Didelphimorphia; family Didelphidae; genus Gracilinanus; species Gracilinanus agilis. Next base: position 208,971,475 of record NC_058131.1, on the reverse strand, counting down.
TATTCCTATCTGTATTTCTCAAGATATTGCTGGAGCCAGCTTTAACCTGCTTTGGGAGTAGGAGGTTTTACATCTTAGAAACTGGGACAGTCTCTCCAACTCTGGGCTTGTTTTATTGTTTTGCTAATTGTGTAGACATAAGGAAATGTTAGTAATGCAGATTAAACTTTCAAATGTGTGCTAGTCTTCCCCCCCCCCCCAGAAAGTGAGGTTGTTATGCATTTACCAGCACACCCCAACAATGCTTGATAAAAATTGTTGGAGCTTAGCAGTAGAAAGCCCAGGAAATGAAGTCATTTCTAGAATGGAGACCTAATGACCATAGAACCACAGTGGTAACAGCAGCAACAACAGCAACAACACAATAGGTGTTTCTATAGCTTTATAAGGTTTGCAAAGTATTTTACTTCTATTATTTCAACAGCATCACAACACTCCTCATACATTTTTTTGAGAACCTTTTCATTCTGTCTTAGAATCAATACTAAGTTATCTGTTCCAAGGCAAGAAGAGTAGTTAGGGCTAGGCAATGGAGGTTAAGTGACTTTCCCAGGGTAATCCAGCTAGGAAGCATCTGAGATCAGAGACCTTCTAGATGTGTAGTTCTTTAGCCACTGAGCCATCTACCTGCCCCTCCCCATATGCTGTTGTTACCTCACACTACAGACTAGCCCACCTTCTTTTAAGTACATATAAAACATAGCCTTGATTATCTTTTCCATTATTCTGAATACATGTAAGTCACTATTGATGATAAGCTTTGTCTGCTTCTGTGAACCATACTCTGTCCATTTGTTTTGAAATTCATCTGCCAGCTCTTCTTGTAATAAAAAGCAAAAAGTAAATAAAAACGAAAATATAAAGATTAAAACTATTAGTTTAGCTAATTATAGTGACTTATAGCTAGCTAATAGCTAACATTTATATATCACTTTATGATTTTTAAGGAATTTTACAAATATTGCTCATTTTATCCTCATGTCAACCCAGAGAAGTAGGTGCTATTATCACCACCATTTTATACAGAAGGAAATTGAGGTGAGCAGATCAAGTGATATATATTTAGTTAGCGTCTGTGGTACTATTTGAACTCATAACTTTGGAATTCCAGGTCGTGTGCTCTATCCTCTGTAACCCTAGCATTATTGTACATATTATAATAATGAGGTACATATTAGCATTGATATCAAAATAGCTAACAATTACATCATACCCAAAGGTCTACAAAGTAGTTTACATTTTTTTTACTTGAGGATCATAATAAAAATGTCACATGGGTAATATAGCTTTTTTTAATCCTCTTCTGCAGATGAAAAGAAGTTCAGAGAGATTTATTGTCCTTCTAATCATAACACAGCCAGTAAGTTCTTACTGAAATATTAAAATCTGATTCTCTTATGACTCCAAATTAATATGTCCCTGCTATACTATGCTGCTTCTCAGGTATCATGGTGACACACCAATCAGAAAAATTCCACACTATTATATTAATTTAGCAGACATATATTGCTCACTCCGGTTCACCATTATTTTTATGTGATAAAGTCACATGATTTTAGAGAGCATTTTGCATAAGAATGGGAAATTGTCATGACCAGAATGGGGAAAAAACCTGGATCCTATTGATACCTCAAATCCAGTGAGTCTTAGTGACCTCATTAAAATCAACTCTCACTTCTGGGTCTTGAATTCCCTACCTTTTAGAGTAAGTACAATGGAACTATTACCCTCCCACATCTTTGCTAAAGGTAAAGGATAGTGGTTAAGAGAGTAGACATTCATGAAATATTATGATGTTTACAAAGTACTTGATACTTATAGCCCTCTAGGGTCAGCATTAAAGATACTTCTATTCCCATTTTACAGATATGGCTCTTAGGTTAAATGGTTTGTCCATGGTCACACACAATAAAAACAAATGCCAGATATGATATCTTTGCTCAGCTTTCTTGGGACTCTAAGTCTAGTCTATTTTCCACATATGTAGGGGCACCAGAATTATTAAAATATTTTAAAAGATTGCCATTTTCATGGAAAGCATACTTGAAGAAGTAATGAGTTTGGTGTCAAAGAACCCAGATTACCCAGAGCAAAGTAGTTAAGTTTCTTTGGGCTCAGTTTCCTCATATATAAAATGATAACATTGGACTGGGTGGCTATGTGTACCAGTGCTTGGATACAATAGTTGATCTGAATCCAGGAAGACTCATCTTGAATTCAAATGAGGCCTCAGACATTTACTATCTGTGTGACCATGGGCAAAATCACTTCATCCTTTTTGCCTCTCTTCAACTGTTAAAAAAATGAACTGGTGAAGGAAATGGCAAACCATTCCAATAACTTTCAAGAATATCCTCAAATGGAGCATTATACATTGTTAGTGGAGTTGTGAACCTAACCACTCTGGAGAGCAATTTGGAACTATACCCAAAGGGTTATAAAACTGTGCATAACCTTTGATCTGGTAAAACCGCATACTGAGTCTGTATCCCAAAGAGGTAATAAAAAAAGAGGAAAGGACCTACGTGTGCAAAAATATTTATAGTAGTTTTTTTTGTTAATAGCGAAGAATTGGATGTTGAGGAGATGTCCATCAATTGGGGAATGATTGAACAAATTGTGGTACCTGTTGGTAATGGAATACTATTGTGCTATGAGAAATGATAAGCAAGATGATTTCTGAAAAAGCTGGAAAGATTTGTATGAACTGATGCAGAATGAAATAAGTAGAACTGTGAGAACATTGTAGACAATAACATCAATATTGGATGTTGATTATCTGTTACAATGTGGCTACTCTCAGCAATGCATTGATCTGGTACAATCCTGAAAGACTTATAATGGGGAATGCTATCCATCTCCAGAGAAAGAACTATTGAAGTGATCTTTCACATCAGTGTATTTTGGATTTTATTTTGGGATTTTAGTTATGTATGACTTTGCTCTTAAAACAATGACCAATATGTAAATGTGTTTTGCATGACCATAAAAATTAAACAAGAAAAAAATACTCCTAAATGGGATCAACAAATAGTCAGACAAGACTGAAATGACTGAACAACAACAATGTTGGTCTTGATGACTTATAATATTCCTTCCAGCCCTAAATTGATGATTCTTTTATCCTGTGTGCTACTTTGGGTTAATTTATTATTATCTCATTGTCAATTCAACTTAATATAATCTAATTAAAATGATTTTTGTGGAGTCTTTGATCACATAATATCGACATCATTTTCTTTCAAGAAGCTTACATTCTATTGGGATAGAGAGGAAGGGTGATCATGATTAATTTTGGAGATGACTCAAACTTTAAAAAATGATTTGACAAATATTACTAAAATATAATTAACACTGGTTTCCTCTAGTCCTCAGTTTACTTACCTGCAAAATGTGAATGATATTTCAATATTTGCTATTTTCATGTGGAAAGCACAATTGTTTTCCCTTAAGAATCTTATACTCAGTTGGAGGAATCATGTTTAAAATGTGAACCATCACCATCATCATTATTATTGGTTTGTATTTTATTTTTTAAAGAAATACAATGTCCCTGAATAGGAGCCTGTATTTTTTAATTTTAGATTTAATTACTGTTAGAATGAAAAACGACCTTAAATTAGGATAAAATACCAGCCTAAATTAAAATGATCTAAGTGATTTGTGATTAGCATGTCATCGGGGCAAGTTTTTAGAAATATTTTCTTTTGTTAATTGCTTTAAAATTAACTCATTTTATATATTAATGAACACCTTCCCTACAGAAAGGCCTGCTAAGCAAAGGTAAAAGTTAGGTCATCCCCTCACCTACTTGTTACACATTTAAAATTTATGGAGTCTGAAGGAATGGAATATTCCTGGAAAATCATGTATTTTTTTTTTCTTTCAGGGAAGACATTGGGTTTCATTAACTTTTGTGTCTTCTATAAGACTTAAAATCATACTCTTATACCTGCTAAGTTCTGCTGGATGGGCATATCTCAGATCAACACACAAAGGTAAAATAAAAATCAATTATCACTCAATATAAGAATATTTAAAGTTTTTAAAGCTGTCAAATATTCATCATTCCAACATTGGGATGTACTACCTCTGGAATTAGTGAACTCCCTGTTACTGGATGTATATAAACTTGGTATTTCAAGAGGAATAATTTTTTGTGCATATATTTTGGAATGACTGCCTTCTCAAATCTCTTTAAATCTTAGTGTTCTTAGAGGAATTCCATGTGAAATGGAATGACCTCCAGAAATTGATGCAGAGTGAAAGGAGCAGAACTAAGAGAACATTATACACAGAGATGGATACACTGTTGTACTACCCAATGTAATGGACTTCTTTAGTAGCAGCAGTGCAATGATCCAGAGCAACTCTGAGGGACTTATGAGAAAGAGAGCTACCCACATTCAGAGGAAGAACTGTGGGAGTAGAAACACAGAAGAATAACAACTGCTTGATCACATGGGTTGATGGGGATATGATTGGATCTATCAACTCTAAAGGGATCACCCTAGTGTAAATATCAATATATGGAAATAGGTCTTGGTCAATAACACATGCAAAACCCAGTGAAATTGTGCACTGGCTACAGGAGAGGGTTAAGGGGAGGGGGAGGAAAAAACATGAATCTTGTAACCATGGGAAAATATTCAAAATTAATTAATTAAATAAAATTGTCATAAAAACCCATAAAATTATGCAAAAAATAAATCTTAGTATTCTGTGATTCTTGCTTTTAGATTTTCATGTATTCATGCTTTCATCAGTGTGAGTACTTCCTTAGTTTATGCAAATAATAAACCTTCTATATTCTCTTACCTTGTCTATTGACCTTCAGTTTCTTTCCATGAACTATACATAGAGGAATCATCTAAACTGCTGGAGATATTTCTCTTAATCTTTTATCCTCTTAAATGGACAACTTGAAATGTCCATTTTTTTCTTATTTCCATGATATAAATGACCCACCTCCTTTCCTAATCATAAGTATCCTTAATTTCTCTGAGATCATTTCTTATGTATGTCATTATTTTAAAAAAAAATCATGTGGTCTTCACCCTCCATTTCACCCTGTGTAATTTGTACTTGTGATTCTTTTGAAGTCATGGTGTTTTGTGCTTTGTTGGTGTAAAGCAGGGGTAGCTAGATGGTACAGTGGATGAAGAGATCAGCCATGAAGACCTGAATTCAAATCTAACCTCAGATACTTATTAGTTATGATCTTGGGCAAATTACATAACCTCTATCTGCCTCATCTAGTTTCCTCATCTGTGAACTGGAGCTAATAGCACCTGTGTCCTAAGGTTTTTGTGAGGATCAAATTAGGGGATAATTGTAAAGTGCTTAGTACATTGACTGGCACATAAGTGCTACATAAATATTAGTTACAACTATTAATTATTATTATTGAACATCATAGATACTTCTAATGTTAAGGATAAAGGCTTTTGTACAGAGAACATTTGGGATGACTGATGGTACAGCCCAGTTTTCCAAATGTAATCCAAATTGATTCTCTTTTAGAATTCCTCTACTTCCTTGTTCAATTGAACTTATTTGATAGACTCATTTTCTTAACTGTCCATAAGACTACATTTAATATTCTATCTAATATTCATTTTGCATCTACATTTTCTTCAAAGATTATTAATAGGAAATTTTCTTTTACATCACTAGATAACACTCAGGGACTTCAATAAGTTCTTGGTCCTGATGAAATTGCAATCTGCAGCATTGAGACAAAAGCATGGGATCTGGAATGAAAAGAATTATGGTAGAATCTCAGTTCTACTTTTTATAATTTAGGTGCTATTACACAAATTAATTAAGTCATTTAAGCCCAGTTTGTCAATGGGGGGGTAGATTAAATTATTTCTAAGTTGACCTCAGAAATCCATAAGTGGGAACATTTGAAAAACCCCACTTTTAGTCCTTTAGAACTTTTCCTAGAGCATCTTTCCTGAGATAAATAAAACACCCCAATTGGCATATACTTGCTTTTTTTAAACTTAGCTTGAAGGTAATATTCAGTAGATATTTTAATTGTTACTTTATAGTGTCTTAAGAAATTTAAATACACTCATGAGAATTTGAGGAGAGGCATTAAGGGTTATCTTCCCTGTATTGCATAAAATTTATTTGAAAATCACTGAATAATGAACAAAACAAGATCTTAAATTTTCTAGATACCTTGATCATGGTATGGACAAAAGGATGTATTCTTCTATAGAAAATACTCTGCAAAGGATTATCTTCTATCTCTTCAAGGTTTGTTTTATCTTTTTTAAATCAAGGGCACCAAAGAAATATGTATAGATCATTTTCATAAGTATTTTATGAAGATGAAATAACACCTCCTCTAAGACTTATAATTATACTTTTATATATAGTAAGTTCTGCTGAGTGGGCAAATCTCAGATCAATAAACAAAAATAAAAGAGAAGTCAAAGCATATATGGATAGTCAATTGCCTACGCCTACTCAGTCCCCCTTAGCTCTTATATCTCCCAGGCCACTTATGTATTACCCGTGCCAATCATGCTCTTAATGGTAGACATACTAGTCTACTTTTTGCATCTCATACATGACCTCCATGGTCCACTATTGATGGATCAGCAGCAATCCATGTTTTGAAGTTCCTCCATTTCCCATCCTCATATCATTATATAAAGTTTTCCCCAGGCTCCTCCCTTTTTGTTCTCTCAGTGTACCTCTTGGAGACAGTGGAAACTCATGCTTACCTCTTGGAAATTCTGGTTATTTTTAAGACTCTATACACTCTACCTTTTCAGAAGGTGTTTCATGTTTTCCTTAGTTTCCAATTTCTATCACTCCAAATTGACTTCTTTTTCAACTTGTATATACCTTGGCTGTATCTACATATGTATATGTACTCTCCTCTATTAGAAAGTGAGTTTCTTGAATGTAGACACTGTTTCATTTCTGCCTCTGTATCCACAATGACTAGCACAATGGCCCATCACAAAGTAAATGGTAAATAAATGTCTGTAGATTGATTTTTAGTAAATTTTCATCTCCTTTCTAATACATTGTTTTAGAATCACCCACTCTTTGATACATCTTGAAAAAAAAGTCTCCTTGAGAATGATTATGTAATTTTGTTAGGACCAACAAAAATGCCTTTCATATGTATTTCATCTGTTGCAATAAAATGTAAACCTCCTTGAAGACTGACTCAGATTTCTTTTTTCATTCTCACACTTGCAGTGCCAAACACAATGACTGGTGAAAAAGAAACATTTAATGACTGTTTGCTCCCCACACTCCCCAATCATCATGAATTAATTTAATGGTCAGTCATTGGTGGCATAATGGATAGGGCACTAAATCTCAGTTCGAGAAGATCTGAGTTCAAATTTGACTTGCTATCTTGTTACCCCAGGCAAGTCATGTAACTGCTGCCTGCCATCATGTAATATGAGGATAATACTAACATTCACCTCCTGTGGCTATTGTAAATATAACATGTGATAATATTTGAAAAGTGCTTTGTAAATCTCTAAGTGCTCCATACATGCCAGGTATCAGTTTTAGCTATCATTTCTCATATTTGGTTTTAAGATGGTAGACTTCAGATGTGATAGCTGTACTAATGTTATCAATGAGAATAATAGATCGCTTTGAAAATGTCGGTGCTTCTGTTCTGTTTTTTACTTCTTTGTCATCCGTCTTCCAAAGGGAAGAAGGTCATCTCCTGGCATCTACAAATGCCAGGAGATGACCTTACTTACTTGAATCCTAAGCCATACTCTACAGATTTCTTATCCTCTCATTTTTCACTATTCTGCACATATCATCTCCATCCATAGTTATTTTTTTTTAAATTTTAAACCCTTAACTTCTGTGTATTGACTTGTAGCTGGAAGATTGGTAAGCGTAGGCAATGGGGGTCAAGTGACTTGCCCAGGGTCACACAGCTGGGAAGTGTCTGAGGCCAGATTTGAACCTAGGACCTCCTGTCTTTAGGCCTGGCTCTCAATGCACTGAGCTACCCAGCTACCCCCTCATAGTTATTTTAAAATAAATTTCCTTCTTATGTACCAGCTTTTCCCTTTAATTTCTCCTTGTCAATGTCTACAAGGGAATCAGTGTTTTCTGACTGAGATGATATCTGAATTCTTTTAAATTTCAACTTCTGCTGATATTTTACATTGTTTAAAGCTCTCAAAGATATGGTGATAGAGTCAATACATTTTTATTCATTCTGTAATATTTTTATACTGGTATATTTGTAGATTGTACAGTTTTCTTGAACAAGCATCTATAAGTGGGTAAATTATTAATTAAATTCAATGCAACAAGCAATATATGTAGTACTTACTGTGTGTTGGTATATATAATTGAACAAGGAAATCTCTTTCTTCAGGAAGATTCTGTTCTTCTGGGGGCAAACAACATATACAGAATTAAGTACTATACATCATAATTGGAAGAAAGCAACTGGACTGATCAGGAAAGTCTTTTTAGAGATAAGTCCTTAGCTAAACCCTGAAGGAAGAAAATGTGTTGTCCACAGCAGGAATAAAGAGTGTATACTAATCACTGGGGACAATCTGAAGCAAGGAATGTGGAATATTCATTTCATATTTAGCTTTCTGAAAAAATTATGGGGTTCATATTGATCCCTACTTTAAAAAGTTAGTGACCTTATTGAGGTCACACATAGTACTGTTTATTTTTAATATTATTCAGTTATATTTAATTTCATATTTATAATCCTGTTTGCAGTCTTTAGAAAGTTCTGACTTTCTTTTTTAAAAAGTAATGAATTAATTTGTTTGTTTCATTAAAATATCTAGGTAACTCTCTTTCTCCCTCTCCTCCCTCCATTTAGAGAAAGCATCATTTTGACACACACACACACACACACTATATATATATATAAATAATATCTTACTCATCAGTTCTTTTTCAGGAAGTAGATATGCCCAAGTCATTCTACAAACAATATTTCTGTTACTGTATATGATGTTCTCTTGGTTGTATTCATTTCACTCCATAATTTCATGTAAGTCTTTATATGCTTTTTCAAAATTAACCTGTTTGTTATTTCTTATGGTGCAACAATACTTTATCAGAATCATATGCAACACCTTGTATAGTTGTTCCTCAATTGATGGGCATCCCTTCAGTTTCCAGTAATTTGACACCACAAAGAAAAGTTGCTATACATATTTTAGAACCTATGCATTCTTTTTCTTTTCCCCTGATTGTCTTAGGAAATAAAATTATTAGTGATATTGCTAGGTCAAAAAGTATGAACAATTTTATAGTTCTTTGAGTATAAATCCATATTGCTCTTGAAAATAGTTGGATCATTTCACAGTTCTACTAACAGTTTATTAGTGTTGTCATTTTTCCATGTCCCCTCCAATGTTTGTCATTTTGGCCTTTTATCCTTTTGGTCAACCTAATAGGTGTGAGATGATATCTCAGAGTTGTTTTGATTTGCATTTCTCTAATCAATAATGATTAAACATTTTTGTACTTACATATCATTTTGATTTCTTCATTCAAAAACTCTCTTCATATCTTTTGATCATTTATCAATTGGAGAATGACTCATATTCTTACATATTGGGCCAAGTTCTCTATATGTTTTAGACATTAGATTGCTCTCTGAAAAATTGCCTATTAAAAATTATTTCCCTCTTTACTGCTTTCCTTCTAATCTTGGCTACATTAGTTTTTATTTGTACAAAAATCTTTTCAATTTATTTTATTTAAAATTATCCATTTTACATTTCACATTGTTTTCTCTCTCTTGTTTATGCATAATTCATCCCCTGTTCATTAATTTGAAAGGTTATATGTTCCCTGTTCTTCTAATTTGCTTATGATACCTCTCCTTATGCCTAGTTCATATACCCATTTTTATCTTATCTTGGTAAATGGCATAAAATACTGAGCTATAACTAGTTTCTGCCAGAATGCTTTCCAATTCACCGATACACTGTTGGTGGAACTGTGAACTGATCCAACCATTTGGAGAGCAAACTTAAATTATGCTCTAAGAGTTATAAAACTGTATATACCTTTTGGCCCAGAAATATCACTATTAGGTTTATTCCCTAAAGTGATAAGAGAAAAAGAAAAGAACCTTTAAGTTCTAAAATATTTATAACAGCTTTCTTTGTGGTGGCAAAGAACTGGAAATTGAAGGGATGCCATTAGTTGGGGAATTGCTAAACAACTTGTGGCATATGATTGTGATACTACTGCATCATAAGAAATTATTAACAGTTAGTTTTGGGAAAATAGAAAGTCCTACCTTGAAATTTATGAAGAGTAAAGTGAGTAGAAACAAGAGAGTAGTATGTACAGCAAAAGAAATATCATTTGCAAATTGATGTGCATATCTCTACCTCCAGAAAAAGAACTGATAAAAAATAAGTAAAACCTAGTTTTTTTATATTCAGATAATTTTATTGTCAGATAAGACTTTCTCTAATGGAGAAAAAGGAGGGAGTTAACTGCTTATATTAATGTAACAAACAAATTAGTTGATTAATTAAAACATACATCACCTAGAAGAATTAATTAAGTTGGTTTTGCTCTAACTGTGAAACTGCAGTCTAGCTATGGATATGATGTAGTACTGGTAATCCTGAATATAGCAGCACTGATATTCTTCATATAAATCAAATCAGAAGATCAAATGAAATTTCATCAAAATTGAAGAATAAGTCCTATGTTCTTCATAAAATCAATGAGTAATAACCTACGGAAAAGCCAAGCATTAAAACAATTTCTTGTATCTTAAAAAAAAAGATGAGGAACTAGAAATTTAGAAAATGAACATTGCTGGTTCGAAGATTCCAAGTTACTAATCCAGAAGTACAAAGGCTTCTTTCTGATTGAATACTCTCTGGCATGCTAACTATGGAACAAGGGTTACTTTAGTAACAATATTCCTGAATTATTTGATGCCCATGTAGACAGATAGATGATAGATGATAGATATATAGAGAGAGCTATATGGCAAGAGTGGGAGAAGAGAAGTAATAAAGAAAAGAAAGAAGGAAGGGACAAAAGAATGAAGGAAAGGAAGGAGAGGTGTTGTAGTAGCAGGAAGAATATGGAGAGAGGGGGCAGAGAGAGAGAAGAAGGAGAAAGAAAGAAAGAAA
>NC_058131.1:208838210-208959971 GCF_016433145.1 Gracilinanus agilis | reverse complement strand
GAAAGAAAGAAGAAAGGAAGGAAGAAAGAAAGAAAGAAAGAAAGAAGGAAGGAAGGAAGGAAGGAAGGAAGGAAGGAAGGAAGGAAGGAAAGAGAATAGGAAGGAAGGAAAGAAGAGAAATGTTTGAAAGACAGAACTTACAGTCTGAAAATTTAAAGATTACAATATTCATCCTGAGATCTTCCCAGGAGAGCCCAAATATGAAAGAATCAAAGAGTGTAGCTACTATGACTTCAATAATAGTAATGTAACTCAAAGCAAATAGGGCACTTTTCTCTGGGGTTTTTTTCCCCCAAGCTGATTTTTTTGGGGATGTTTCAAACATTGATTCTCACATTATCATTCCCCTGTTCCAGTCTGCCAGGATGCTCCCTTCAGCTGCTGCAATCTGCTCATCTCTGATTTACAGGGAAATGATTCTTAAATGAACTTTTTTTTTGAACAAAGTAACTTACCAAGGAAGAAAGGTGTCAAATTCAGTTTTTCAAAAGTTTTTTTTTTTTTAAAGTGGCTAGTGCCAAGCAACTGTTCCTTTATGTACTTATGTACTTGATTTCTCTGTGTGTCTATGTATGTTTTCTCTTTACTTAGGGGTACTACTCTTGCTCTCAGGAAACTAGTGCAGGGAAAGAGAAAATACAAAAGAGCAAATTTAATGAGGAGGCATATAAAAGAATTTCATTTTTGATTCTCAGCCTCTGAAGTGAAGAATGAAAACTGAACAAAATGTTAGAGAAATAGAATTTTTCCTTGATCACCCCCTCATTTACAGTTAAGCTTGTTCTTTTCCCCTACAGAACATTCTTTCCTTAACCTGTGTAGAAGGGAAGTATTATACAATTATAGCTTATGTTACTTATGCTTTATAGGCAAGAAAACTAGTCATAATCAGGAGAGACCTAATGTCAAATCTTGTATTTAATAAAGACCATCTGAATGACTATAATATGTCAATTATTCTTACTAATTCTATTTCTTCATCTGTAAAACAGGAGAAATAATACCTGCAGTACCTTCCTCCTTCATCAATATTTTATTTCATGATAGCATGGAGATGACTCTGGGTCTCCTGTGATTATACTATAGCAGAAATTCTTTAGCTGCCCTCTACATGCCACCATTAGGTTCATGGATAAATTTCAATACATAAGTGAGCCTGAATAAAGGGGGAAAATTACATCTTTATTTTCACTACCTTTCATTAACATTTAGCTTTTTGTTTAATTACGAATGTAGGAAATAGGTCATTATTTTGGGAAAGTGTTTGTAAACATCACCAGTCTAACAAAGGGGTCCACTTCATACAAAAATGAGTTAGAATCCCTATTTTAGATGTATGCCAGCTCAGAAAGAAATTGACCAGTTGGGAAAGGCTTAGACAATAGCACTGTAATGGACTGTATATCTATTATTTAAGGAATAACATATAATTGTATTCTGAGAAGCTCCATCACTAAGTTGGCTACAGAAAAAATATATTTATAGGCACAGCAACTTTTAAAGACTATATACCAAAATCACAGAAGTGATTCTATCTACATTAGTAGCAGGAGTGTCCACATAGAGGGAATTAGATTTTTATTGAAGAAAAGCCTGATGGAAAACAATGATGGTAGTTGATATTTACATGTTAATTCATAATCTTCTTGTGGGAACCTTATGAATGAAGTAAAATAGCTATTGCTTTCTCCATTTTACAGATGAGAAAATAAGTCTCAGAGAGATTTAATGACCAGACCAGTCACAGGTAATAAAACACGAGGGTGGACTTTCTTCTTTTTTAAAATATTTTATTTTCCCAATTACATGTTAAAACAATTTTCAAATTACATTTTCCAAAGTTATAAGAACAAAATTGTTTCCCTCCCTCCTTTCCCTACCCCTTTTCAAAGTTGTCAAGAAATTCGATCTGGGTTATACCTGTGTGATCATGCAAAACATATTTCCATATTGATTATTGTTGTGAGAGAATACTCATACAAAACCAAAACCTAAAAATAAAAACAAAATAAAATGAAAAATAAGTATGCTTTGATATGCATTCTTTGCAGAATTTGTATAATTCTGAAGGACTTATGACAAAGAATGCTATCCACCTCCAGAGAACACATGCTATCCAATTGTTGGATGTTTCTGAAATCATCTTGCTTATCATTTCTTATAACACAATAGCATTCCATCATAATCATGTGCCACAATTTGTTTAACCGTTTCCGACTTGATAAACATATCCATATCTTCCAATTTTTTTGCCTCCACAAAAAGAGCTGCTACAATTATTTTTGTATAAATAGGTTCTTCCCCCCACCTTTTTATCTTTTTCATATATAGACTTAGTGGTGGTATTACTGAATCAAAGGGTATAAACAGTTTTATAGCCCTTTGGAATAGTTTCATATTACCTTCCAGAATGGTTGCATCAGTTTACAACTCTACCAACAATCTATTAGTGTCCCAATTTTGCCAAATCCCCTCTACTATTTTTCATTTTCCTTTACTGTCATATTGGTCAATCTGACAGGTTTGAGGTGGTAGTTCAGAGTTGTTTTAAATTCCATTTCTCTAATCAATAATGATTTTGAACATTTTAATTTTAATTTCTGTATTTGAAAACTGCTTGTTCATATCCTTTGAACATTTGTCAATTGATGAACAATTTGTGTTCTCATAAATTTGACCCAGTTCTCTAACAATTTGAGAAAAAAGGCTTTCATCAGAGAAATTTGTTCTAATTTTTTTCTTATTTGTTTCCCTTCTAATTTTCATTTTATTAACTTTGTTTGTACAAACCTTTTTACTTTAATATAAACAAAAATTTTCATTTTATGTCTCACAATGTTCTCTGTCTCTTGTGAGGTCATAAATTCTTCCCTTATCCATAGATCTGAAAGAGTTGGACTAGCTGGTCATTGAGATCCTTCCAGGTCTGGATCTATGATCCGATGAATACCAATGAGGGAATGCTCACTCTGATCTGGACTGCTAAGGGGAGGCTTCATAGAACTGTTGATATATTAGGAAGGACTGAAGGAATGTATGGGACTTGAAAAGACTAAGAAGTTCTCAGGAGAGAATTTTGGAGAGAAGTACACAAGAATAATGCAGAGAGAAAAATATCTAATGACTCATTTAAGATAATACAACAAGTGAAAGATCCCAAAATACATCTTCAGTTTTATGCAACTTTGGATGTCAAACATAAGAGAGCAGCAGGCAGCACTGATCTGCTAGGACTCTTTAAACTCCAACATCAATGATTCTCTAAACCTCAGAAGGTACTGAATGGAATGAAGCCTAGGCTCATCCATAGCCCACTTCCATCTTCCCTCTATCTCTGTAAAGCAGAGGACAGTTTATGAAACAGCTACATTCATCTGGCATGTCTTGTGTAATAAAACCATACCCCACATGTGATAAGATTCATTTTGATTTTATAGGTTTTCAAGATATTTTTCTATCAATACTGTTCACATTTTAATTACAATAATTAACATAGTTTTCCAATATATTTTTTTTTGCATTTGATTATACGCCTAAAAATGTTGCAGCTGTGTTTACCTATATGCCTTTTGTCTCTGGCTCCATTTAAAATGAGAAGTAAATATCATTTTTATATATAGCTTTCCACTTGCTTTGTGAACTATTTTCATAATCCCCCAATTTAGCAGTGCACGTTCCCTAACTCACTTGGAGCTCTCCAACAAGGCCACGAATGGGACAGAAATCAGAGGAGAGCAGAAGCTCTCTGGCCCTAATGGGCAACAATTCCGAGCAGTAGGAAAATAAATATATTCTTCTTTAGAAAAAAAATAACAATGTAGATAATTTGTGGTCATATTTGGCTACCCATAGAGCTTTGCAGCAAAATTGAGGAAAACAAAATCCTTTTTGGCTACTCTCCTTCAGAGGAGGGAGCAAGAAAATGAGTTGCTGACCAGAAGCCAATTTCATCCTGAGGGCTCCAAAAAAGTCTGCTAACAACCACATGACATGGTTAACTACACAGCATGGACAGAACTTCTTTTTCCTTTCTATTATGTGTATATGTCATGACTAAAGACAGAATAGTAGTTAATGTCTGCAGCAAGGAAAACAGTAAGAACAAAAATACTAACAGCAAATCATTTTTTCAATGTCACTTTAAGATTTCAAAACACTTTCTCTCATGCATAATAGCCACCACATAAATGTTAGTTGACTGGAATCACTCCTACAGAATCCCTCATAGGTAATCATCTAATACTGCCATTAATGATGTCTCACTAACTCACCATGCAGCCCATTCCATTATTATTCATCTCTAATTATTTCAAATGGCTTTAATCAAATAATTATCAAGAATTTATCAAGTATTTATCATGTGCATATCCTTGGGTATGTACTCACACATATATTTATAATTATGTACATACATGTGCATTTTCTCAAGATCCTAAATTGTTGTAATTTTATTTCCCTCACATGAGTCAAATAATTAAATCTAACAGTGATTGTGTGTGACAGGGACAGGGAGAAGGCTAACTTGAGAATCGATTAGATCCTGGTTGAGTAGAGTGGGGGTCAGTGAGGCCAAGCAAGCCTCACTGGGGCAGCTAGAGGAACACTGACTGTATACATATATACATATATGTGTGTGTATGTTTATATACATACACATAGAGAGGCATATAAACATATGGACAGATTCTTTAAAGTCCCAGCTCTGAAGGAATAGCATTTTAATTGTGAGGGATAACATTTTATAGGGGAAAATAATTTACAGTTATATAATAAAATATGATTCATGAGGAAATAGAATAAGCCAATAGGGAGATAAGGGAAATCTCTGCACAGGAAGTCAAATCTCAGTTGTGTGGAGTAGGGGTGAGGAGAGAATGCCAAGCAGACATATTGGACAGCCACCTTGGGCAAAGTCAAGGATATTATACATGTAACATTGAATTCAGAGGGAATACGAGAAGGAAAATTTGACCTGGAATAGGAAGTACATAAAGGAGAGTATTTTGAAGTGAATCTATAAAGGGAGCCCGAAGTCAGACTGAGGAGGATTAAAGAGCTCATTATTCATCCAAGAGGCAATAGGGAGCCAATGAAGATTCCTAAAGCAGAGAATATCCTGGTCAGGCAGATCCTTTAAGAAGAATATTTTGGAAGCTATTAAAAGGATAGTTTGTAAAGGAGGGAGACTGAAAACTAAGAGTTCCCCCCTTCTGCTACTACTTAGTTCTGCTCTTGGTAGCTTCATAGAAATCCAATCTACCTTTGATTGCACTTGATTGCAAAATTTCATTTGTTAAAGATTCTAGACCTCAGGGATGATAATCAGAATTTGAACATAGGAAGAACTCATGGTCATATAACACTTTAAAGTTTACAAAGTACTTTTCTCACCAAAACACCAAAATTTATGATAAGGAGGTTTAAGAAGGTTAAATGACTTATCCAACTCCTGAAGGATTTATGAGAAAGAATGCTGTCCACTTTGAGAGAAAGAACTACAGGAGGAGAAATGCAAAAAAAAAACACGTGACCTATCACTTATTACTTGTATATATGGGTTTGTGATATGGGGTTTAGGCTTTAAAAAATTGTTCTATAGCAAAAATGAGTAATTTGGAAATAGGTATCAAGGGATAACATTTGTACAACCCAGTGGAATTACTTGTCAGCTCTGGGAGGGGGAGTGAAGAGGGGAGGGAAAGAAAATGAATCATGGAAATTTGGAAAAATATTTTGGAAATTAAATAATCTAAATAAATAAATAAATAAAATAACTAAATTAAATGTCCAGTGTTATGAATGTCATAGTCAGGATTTGAATCCAGGTCTATTTCCATGTTTATGCTCTAATATTCTCCTTTACTTTCCATTTATTTCATACATTTGTACTATATTAAAAACAATACAATTCTCCATTAAATATTTTGTAGCAATCAATAAAGTATAAAAGTTATAATATGTTCAGAGGACTTGTTCAATAGTTACAATATCAATAATAAGTTCCTCTTCACACCTCTTGAGACTTTATTTTTCTTGTGTACTTCTGACAGTTCAGTCAAATATTCTTCTGATATAAATATTTATAGATATTTTGGGTGATGCATGATGAAAAGTCTACATAAAAATATAGCTTATATATGGAAGGCTCATTGGTATTCTCTTTTGGGAATGTATATATGATGTCTTTTGTTAAGAAAGGTAGGATCAAGCATTCATCTGAGAGAAGATTGTTAAAATTCTTTTCCAGCAAATCTTCATCATTAAGAACTATAAGCCAATAATTATTAATCTTATCTGGCCCTGTTGCTTTCCAGTTTTGTAAAGAAATCAACATTTCACTTACCTCACATGAAGTAACTATTATTCTCTTTTCCATGTTATTACAGAGATCAAGCGTTCCACCTCATAAATGGGGCCATATTTTCATTTTTGTTGTTACTGATTTCTTGAGAACATATAGGCAAGCAATAATTTTCCACATTCTTCCTTTTGGAGGGTTCATACTCTCTTTATCATTGAAGCTTCTATGATAAAATTTTTGGTTGATATAGAATTGTTAATCTTGTTCTTTGAGAGAATTTGACTCTGAATCTTCTAAACATTTTGACTTCCATTTTCAGTTCTTGATTGAGGGCACCAAGATTTTCTGGTATACTTTACTTTTTTCCCTCCCTCTGTTTATTAGGAGATAATGGTGGGCAAATTTTCTACTTATGGTATTATTTAGATATTATTGTAACCTTCCAATATTTTCTCCCATATCTTCAATAATTTCTCAAGCCACTTGCCAATATTTTAATATTTTGTTATCTGTCCTTTGTCCTATTTCTTTTTTTTTTAACCCTTGTACTTCGGTGTATTGTCTCATAGGTGGAAGAGTGGTAAGGGTGGGCAATGGGGGTCAAGTGACTTGCCCAGGGTCACACAGCTGGGAAGTGGCTGAGGCCGGGTTTGAACCTAGGACCTCCTGTCTCTAGGCTTGACTCTCACTCCACTGAGCTACCCAGCTGCCCCCCTTTGTCCTATTTCTTGAGGGCTCTATGTCTTTGCCAAAAAACAGCAGCAGGCTACCCTATTTAGTACATTATTGAAATAGTTTACAATCTTTCCTAAATACTTTAAAATATGTTATTAACGATTACATCACATGCCAGCTTTTTGAAATGATACCTTTTGGTATATTTGATCAGCTAGGTGGGTTGGTGCTATTAAACTAAGGAAAGGATGTTAGATATTCTGTACTAAGAATACCTATCTCCTCTTTAAAATCCCTCAAGATATTGGCAATGTATTTGTCATGTATATAAAATAATAGTAACCATTTGTATAGTGCTTTAAGGTTTAAAAAGTGCTTAATGTACATTATTTCATTTGATGTTCATAATAATCCTATAAGACAAGTATTATTATTATCCCAGTTTTTACAAATGAGGAGGCAGAGATACAGAGAAGTTAAGTGACTTCCATAAGGTCAAACTGCTACTCTGTATTTGAAGCACAATTTGAAATCAGGTATTCTTGACTAGTCTAAGCCTTTATCCACTGTGCCACCAGCTACTTTATTACTATTAGATATAGTTGGAGAGAATATGTTAAATGAAATTTTCATTGTCTTCAAGTTCTTTATCATCAATATTATGTGAATAATAAATTTAATAGGCATCCAATAAAAATATCTTTTAGATTCAGTAAGAATTTGTTTACAATAACAAAATACTTATTTACAAGCTGAGTGAATTTGAAACTTATTGTATTTATCAGACTGCCAAAAGGAACTTGAGAGGTTATATGCAGGATTAAAAAGTATCATGAACATAGTGTTTTTTCCAGTATCTCTGATCTGTATATCTCTTTAGAGAAGTAAAAAATGATGAAAGTTCAACAACTAAGGAGAAATTATAAATCATAACTGTTCAAGTCTTGAGAAGGCATATTGTAGACGCTGTTTCTCCAAATGGCATTGAATTAATGAGAAAAGACAAGATCAATTAAACTAAAGTAGAGGTTAAATGTAGCACTGACAAGTATAGTCAAGAAAACTGAGGAGAGTCAACAGAATTTCTGTTCACTGAAGCGTCAACTATCTTGGACTCTTCATGACCAAATCTGGAGTTTTCTTGACAAAGATATTGGGTTCATTTTGCCATTTCCTTCTCCAGCTCATTTTACAGAAAAGGCAACTGAGGCAAGTAGGGTTAAGTGACTTGCCCAGTTAGGAAGTGTCTAAGCCCAGTTTTCAAATTAAGATCTCCCACCTCAAAGCCTGACTCAGTTCACTGAGCCACCTCACTGCCTTGGGAGAGAAGATACTTAAAATAAGAAAACAAACAAACAAAAAATAGACATTAAATGAAATAACAAAGAAATCCCTTCTCCCTCAGACATTCTGTGTTTGTCTTAGTTTAACAACTCCCCAAACACTAAAATATTGTTTTTAGGTCTGAATCAGAAAATCATAAAGGATCCTTTGAAATCTCCTAGTTTAAACTCATTTCTAGATGAAGAACCTAAAACTCCAAAGAATTAAATGATTTTCCTAAAATCTCAGCGCTAAAAGAAAGAGATGACTCCCAACTTAAATCTATACTGTTTCCACTAAATGCTGTTGCCATCAGCATTTCCCATATGTGAAATAACTATGTTTTTCACAGGCATTATACCTGCTCCTTTTCTAGGCAGTGAGCCCAATGTATACAGTGATGGTTGAATGAGTCAATGTTAGTGCTCTAAGAGGAAGTAAGGATACCAGCATTTATTTGTGAAAGGTCAACTAAATCAGCTAACTTCCTTACAAACAGAGTGGTGAAGTGCTGAATTTGGTGTTGAGGAAATGGCATTGGATTTGGAATCAGAAAATCTGTATATATTTGGTTTTAATGGATAATGGTGAGTCCTATACCCTCACCGCCATGAACAGCTGGGTGACATTGGGTAAAGCATTTAACCTCTCTGAACCTGATTTCCTCATCTGTACAAAAGGGATGATAATATTGAGGTTATCTACCTCATTGGGTTTTGGGAAAATGATATGTCAGCTTTAATGTATTACAGAACTCCAGTATCTTTGCCAGAAAAACAAAACAAAACAAAACACAAAAAACCTTCAAAGGGCCATGAAGAGTCAGACAGGACCGAAAATACTAAGTAACAACAAAAATTATTCTCTCTAGTGGGACAACTCAGTAGCGTAGTGGATAGAGCGCAGGGCCTAGAATTCAGAGAATCTAGGTTCAAATCTGGCCTCAGATACTTTCTAGTTCTTTGACCCTGGGCATGTCACTTAACCCGGTTTGCCTAGCCCTTCCCCTTCTGTCCTAGAGTTGTCACTAAGACAGAAAGTAAGGGTTAAAAAATAAAAGACTATTACAGAAATGTGAACAACAAAAAGTTTGGTTTAAGTTTCCTTACTGGTTTCATGACCAAATAGTCTGTTCTGATAAAAGAATATATTTGGTTATAGAACTGGGAAAATGTCTCTAAATAATTAAAAAAAAACCTGATTCACAGGCCCTCTTTGAGGGTGTCAGTTACCCAGCAAGTTAACACATATCTGAATAGAATATTTTAAGTTCATTGTAGCTCATTGTGCAGCTATGCATGTCTCATTGGCTAATTAATGTTGCCAATGAGATGCTCCACTCAATGATTGTTTAGCCTAGAGTAGAATAAAATGCTGCCACAACTAGTGCAGTATCATTATGTAACAGAAAATTAAAAATCTGATAATTTGATTGGAGGTCTCAGGTGAGTTTTTTGTGTAAAAATGTTAACCTCAAGTAGCTATAAACAGGTAAATGTTTTATTCATCCTACTGATACGAAATAAATGCTTATGATATAAATTATGTATAATTAATACTCCTGGGATAAAAAAGTATGCTAATAGGTTGTCAGTTAATTAAGAAAGGAAGATGAGGTAAACAAAGGTGATTATAATTTACCTTGGGACCATAAACAGAAATCGTGCCTTAAATAATCTCTAAAAAATACATTATACAGCAAATACTTCAGTCTCCATTCAGAGTGGTAGCATAATGTTTTATGGCAAATATGCAGTAGAGATGTTAAATGAAGAAACAGCTTGTGATAACAGACCCAGACCACAGAACTCCCCATTACTGATGTTCTGCTGGGTCCTGTTTTGTGAGAAGCTGCCTCTTTAGAACTGTTAGCTACAAAATAGCTGAATTGAAAACTGAAAACTATTAAGTTGGTAAGAAAGGAAAAAGAAAAGAGGAGAAGGGCAAGAGGGAAAGCGAAAAGAGAGGAAAAGATGAAAGGGGAAGGGAACAGATGGGGGAAATTAAAACTTCAGTATGCTAAGAAAAAATTAAAAAATATACACTTACTAAAGAGTAGTTATGATTTCTTACAACATTGAGTTAAATTCTTTGATATTTGATTCCAGACACTCTTGACATGACACATTTGGGGATAAAAATAACTGAATCATGTGATACTGATGTACTATCACTTTCACTGGGTTCTCACTGCCACCCGGTATTCCTTTTATTTGTCTCAGTAATTCTGTGGTGCTTCAAATTTTTTTCCATTCTCTGTAGTCTCTAGGACATGTATCCCTCTCTGAAGATAATCTTGCCCTCAGGATGGGTGAGTAGATTAAGAAAGCTAGGATATTAATTTTGTCTTTCTGCACCACTTATTTCCTTTGTCAAACAACTATGAAAGCAAAACTTTAAGTCCTCAGCCATCCAAAAGGGTTCAGGAAGGCTGGCATCATCATTATAGAAGATGGATGAGAAGGAGATTATGGAAGAGAAAAATGTTAAAGAGAAGTGACCATGACTGCCCAGAACTCCTGATCCCTTTTAACACAGGGCCATTCTGACTGTCATTACTATCATTATTCTTGGCCCTGACACTAAATCTTTCTATCAAGTTACAGAACTGAAGTTACAAATCACTAAATCTTTTTATCAAATTACAGAATTACAAGTCACTAAATCTTTTTATCAAATTACAGAATTGAAAAAAGTTAGAGGCCATCTTGTCTAACCAATATTTGAAAGTGAATCCCTTTTATCTTGTGCCCAAGTGAGCTTCCATTTTTTTCTTAAAGAACTTCAAGAAGGAATAAACTGCTACTTCGTGGAGTTGACCCATGTCAATCATTGTTAAGGAAGTTATTTTCTTATAACTAATATTTTATTTCTTTTTGAGCCTGCACTATATTCTCAATAACTTTCATTCATTCTTCCACCCAATTTTAAACAGATGTCAAATGTCTTTCCTAGGTGACAACATTTTGTATGTTTCAAACTATTGTATGTTCTATAAGTCTTCTTTTCTCTAGGCTAAACATACCTAGTTTTTCTTAAAGGTTGTGATAGAGAAAGACAGAAGAGATGGCAATTTCATATCAACTAAGATTAGTATATTTCTCCATATACCTTTCCCTGTTGTCATTACTATCCACCTTATTTCTCCTTTTCTCATCTGATCAACTAAATACCTGATTGACTGATACTTCCCTATCATTATGACTAATGAAGTCCCAAGTCTGATTCTTCATCTCCTCATATCTGGGAGTTTCATTATTAATACTGGAATTCCCTGACACATATCAGTTTCCCAGTTTATTAGTCTCAATAAACTCTCATTATTTCCTTTTTTAAAATTTCAACTTCTTATGGATGGTCAATCACAATGTATATCTCCCCCTCTATTTCTCCTTACAGTATTCTATTTCCATAATCCTTAACTCTTAAATTCCCCTCTGACTGTAAGTTCCTATTCTTTCCATCTGTCTACTTTATCCCTTCTAACCTGTTTTCCATCCTAATTACAACCTTCAGTCTACTTTTTCCTCCTTGTTGTTCCTCCCAAGTTATTCTTCACTTTCATCCCTTCCTATTTTTTAATCCTAGAGTTAACTAATTCTACCATGCACTGTTCTGGATGTGCTGAATACTTTTGTCCTTCCATCATTCATGTCATACTAATTCTCAACCCTAATTCTAGTTCACTCATACTATTAATCTTCTTCATCTCTATTTCTGAATTGGTGAACATGGTTCATGGAAGTTATATACCTACCCTGACTTGATTTGCTATACATTTACATTATGCAGAAGTAACTGCTTGACCACTCTACAAGTTCACTTTTTATTATTCTCTGTATAATGCTCTGTAAATTCTCTGACGCAGCAGTTCCAGAATTTATCTTCAAAGAGCAGAGGTGAAATATGGTCAGACCTGAGCTTTAAAAAGATGAATTTATCATGAGCTTCCTCTTCTCATATCTATACTCTATAACACTACCACCTTAATTTTCCTTAAAACTTTTTATATCATGTTTCTACCTTGCTTAGAAATCTTTAATATCTCCTAATGGATTATAATATATGGTCAAAATTCCTTTGTTTTGAATTTGAAGCCTTTCACAATCTGATCCCTGCCTAACTTTTCTTTTCTTTTTTCCATTTCATCTTTGCAGTTTAACTTTACTGTATTTTTAAATTGAATTTTATTTTCCCCAGTTACATGTAAAAAACAGTTTCCAATATTAAAAGAAATATTGAGTCTCAAATTCTTTCCTTCTCTCTTTTCCCTCCATCTTCTCCATTCCTGTTGAGATGATAGGCACTATCATATAGAATTTATATGTGAATTTACATGTGCAATTATATAAATTGTTTTCTATATTAATCCTTTTGTGGAAGGAAATTCAAATAGAAAAAAAATAAGAAAATGAAAAAAATTTGCTTTGGTCTGGATTCAGATGCTATCATTTCTTTTCCCTTGAATGCAACTGGCATTTTCTATCATGAGTCCTTTGGGATAGTATTTGATCATTTGTGTTACTAAGAATAACTGTTATTTACAGTTATTCATTGTATAGAATTCCTTCCACTATTTATAATGTATTCTTGGTTCTACTTATTTCACTCTGCTTCAGTTCATCTAAATCTTTCCAGGTTTTTCAGAGCTACTCCTGCTTGTAATTTCTTACTGCATAGTAGTATTCCATTAAAATCATATACTATGATATATATAACCATTCCCTAATTGATGGGTTTTCCCCTCACTTTTCAATTCTTTGCCTCCATAAAGAGAGCTACTTTGAATATTTTTGTATATATATGTCCTCCCTCCTCCCCACTACCACTATTTTTATAGGATACAAATTTAGAAATAGTATTGTTGCATTATCTTGGGAATTTACTTTGCCGATATTGGTTTAGTCCTATATAGTTGATTATTGTATATTTCTGTTACTATATATGTTATTCTGGTTATGTTAACATTACTTTGCATCAGTTCCTATAAGTTTTTCCAGGTTTTTGGATCTCATCTTGTTCATCGTTTCTCATGTTGCATTAGTCTACTACAACCATATGCCACAAATATTGGGTTAGAATCAGGAAGATCTGAATACAAATTCTGACTAAGGCACTTATTAGCTGTGAAACTCTGAGCAAATCATTTAACCTCCATTTTTTTCATCTATAAAATGAAGGGGAAAACAGCATCTATCTAGGAAAAAATTTGACCAAATCTGTCTGGCTCTTAAAGATATTGATGGATGACAGAGAATTAGCTTGGACCCAAATAAGCGCTAAGAGAAAGATTTAGAAATTGGAATTTGTTGTTATGAAATATTGTATATAATATCAGATTTTTAAAAAAAATGTTACAAGTTTCACTGAATTTTTTTCTGTTAAAATTTTTTGTTTTAAAGGATGGTTCTCTGAGAGATAGAGGGGAAGGGATATGGTGAAAAGCTAAACAATGTAAAAACAAAGTATATAAATTAAATGTATTACATTTTTAAAAAGTCCTTCACAAAAAAGAAAGAAAACAGTATCTACTATATATAATAGTTCATGAAGATTAAATGAGATAGTATATGTAAAGCTCTTTTCAAACCTTAAAGCTCTATACCATTTTTATCACTGTAATT
Organism: Gracilinanus agilis; assembly: GCF_016433145.1. NCBI lineage: Eukaryota > Metazoa > Chordata > Mammalia > Didelphimorphia > Didelphidae > Gracilinanus > Gracilinanus agilis. The sequence continues at coordinate 208,946,048 of NC_058131.1, read as the reverse complement.
GTTATTATTGTTATTATTGTTATTGAGCTATTGAAAGATCTAAGCAGAGGAGGTTTATGGATGAGGAGGACAAAACTGATAGTTGTATAGAAGATGAATTAGAGGGGGAAATAATTATTCTAATAAAATTGTGAGAGACTTAAATTGTGTTCCCCATTTTAAATACATAATTCAATACTTTAATTCCAAATTTTAACAAGAACTCTACTAATAGGAAATAGAATTACAGAAAAAAATAGTTCACCCTCCTGTAGGTAGTTACTGAACTTAATCTCAATGTACATTGATCTCTGTGATAGGAATGAAAAGCCCTCAGTCAAAGGTTTAGCATTGTACCAATTCTTGGACCTTTGCCTCCCATAAGCTCACTTATTACCTTGACACAGATCTCAGATACAACATATTTAAATCAGAAATTTTATCCATTTTTCCAAACTATTTTTGACCAGGATGCCCTCATTCTTTTGGCCACCAAAGTTTGCACTCTTGGAGTCAATTTTAAACCTTTGCTCTCTCTCATCTCAGATCAAGTGTCCAGTCTTCTCATTTCTACCTTCATACCATCTCTAATATTTCTTGTGGGCTTCCTGAGAGTAAATATTGTTACAGGTTAATCTCTCTGTCTCCATCCCTTAATGTAATGCCTGCCATATTGTAGACACTTCACACATGTTTAATTTCTGAATTCTTGGCTAAGGTTCCCCATCTATAAAGTGGGACTTATAAAATCTGCCCTATTTTATAGAACTATTCTGAAAATCAAATGAGAATTCAGAAATACAAATATAAGCATTTATAATGAGAAACAAGGCTTTAGAAAATAACCCTTCTGAAGACCAGCAATGATGAGATTCAAGTGTGTACTCTGGCTGGCAAAACTCTAACATATTATCTTTTCCATTGGAAAATGAATGTAAATTTAGCACTGTCTTTATTATATGGCTTCCTTAAGTAAATAACTAGTGGTCTCTCTGAAAGAGATACATAGAATGTCTGGTAGTAAGAAAACATTGTGAGATATTTCCAGAGGCTTAAGTTAAAGTCTAATAGTTCAAGAACTTTGTTCAAGAACCTGCCAGCAGCTGTGGTCACTGTCATACTGCAACATAAAAACAATTAAGTTTAAAATCTAGTTATTGAGAAAAGTTGATGAATAAACTGCCAGAGATCAGGCTTCTTCCCTTACTGGGTTCGAGCCTAAATACTCTATCTTCTTGATCCTCAAAACTTTCCAAGGAGCTGTTTTAGGATCTCTGTCTTGCCTCCAGTATCTATCACCGAATCTAATTGCCTTGCTTCCCAAATTACTTATTATACAGTGCTAAGGATGAGGTAGGGAAAGGAATAAGCATTTACAAAGGACCTGTTATGTGCTAGACACAGTGATAAGTAAATTTTGCAAATACTTATTTTGATCCTTATTTGATCCTTATGACAATCCCACAAAAAAGGTAATAGTATTATCTATCCTCATTTTTGTTATTGAAGAAACTGAGATAAACAGGGTTTAAGTGATTTTCTTGCTCCTAGACCATGTTTGCTGAGAAAATGTTTGACCTAAGGTTTTCTTAATTCCAGGCTAAGAGTTTTATGCACTGCATCCCCAACTGCTTATAGATTTCCCCTCTAACTCTTCTTTATCTGTCCTGATACTCAGGCTCTCTAGCCTCAAGCACATGATTAACCTGATTATCTATAGAATCATAGAATGTCAGAGCTATAAATTTCCATTGTGATTTTGTGTTGTTTATCCTTCTCTTTTAAAAGATGATAAAACTTTGGCTCAGGGAAGTTATCTAATATTAGTCTTTAAATTTAGGCTGTATTGTCCCTTCTGGTGGCTCTGTGGATAAAGAGTGAGGCATGGATATGGGAGGTCCATGGTTCCAATCTGGCCTCAGACCCTTGCTGGCTGTGTGACAATGGGCAAATCACTTGATTAACTCTTGCCTAGCTCTTAGGACTCTTCTGTCTTGGAACCATTATGTAGTATTGATTCTAATAAAGAAGGTAAGGTTTTAAAGGAGAAGAAAAAAGAACAGGGAACATATTACCTGTCAGGTTTATTAACAAGAGAAGAATATATTGTGAAATGTAAAATGGATAATTTTGAATACATTAAGTTAAAGAGTTTTTGTACAAATAAAACAAATATAGTTGATTAGGAAGAAAGCATTATGTTGGGATAATACTTTTATGGATAGTTTTTTGGGCAGAAATCTAATATCCAAAATATATTTGTCAAATATATGTGTGAGCCATTCCACAATTGATAAATGGTCAAAAGATATGAACAAACAGTTTTTGGATGAAGTTACTATAAGAAAGTTACTTTAAATCATTATTGACTAGAGAAATACAAACTCTGAGATATCATTTCACCCTTATCAGATTGGCTAAAATGATACAAGGGAAAAGTGACAAATATTGAGGGGTACGTGGAAAGATGGACACACTGATACATTGTTGGTGGAATTGTGAACTGATTCTGTTGATCCTGATATCACTAGGTTTAGATTCTACGGTGATCAAGGGAAAATGAAAAGAAACTTCTTAAAAATACTGATAAAATATTCTTGAGGTAGCAAAGATGCCCATCAATTGGGGAAAAATTGAACAAATTTTGGTATGTGATTTGAAATATTATTGCACCATGAGAAATAGTAATTAAAATGATCACAAAAAATCTGGAAAGATTTATATAAAGTGAAGCAACATGAAGTGAGAAAAACCAGGAGAATGTTATACACAGTAACAACAATAATTTAAGATGATCACCTGTGAATGAAATCTGTTTTCAACAAGGCTCTAAGAGTCCAGGAGAACTCTAAAGGATTCATAATGAAAAAGGCTATCCACAGCCATAGGAGGAAAAGAGAGGGTCTCAAAGCAGATTGAAACATATCATTCTTTACTTATTTTCTCCATGAATTTTTCTCTTGTGTAAGCAATATGTATCTTGTTTTACAACCCAATGTACACAGGAAAATGAATTATATAATAACATTTGTACAACCTATATAATATTACTTGCCTTCTTGGAAAAGTGAGAGGGAGGGGAAAAAAGAATGAGACAGATTTTTGAGCACAGGTCATGTAAAAATTTGTTCCTCTTGTATAAGAATATTTATTATAATTTATTATGTGTATAATAAATCATATGTATTGCATTATTCATATGTTAAATATATGTATAATAAATATATGTGTTTTAAAAGGAATAAATGGAGGATGAAAGGAAGGAAGGAGAGATTAAAGGAAGTGAAGAAAAAAGGAAGGAATAAGAAAGGAAAGAAGGGAAAGTGAGGGAAGAAAGAAGAAAGGATGCAAGAGGAAAACTAGATTTTAATGATTTTTACTATTAACAGTAATGGGTAAAAGAGGGAGAGAGGTACAAATGGAACTTATTCCTTATTATATGCCCAGCATTATACTAAGCAGTAGAGATACAAATAGATTAACAAGACAAATTCTGTTCTCAAGGAACTCTCATGATAGTAAAGAGTGATAACAAGAATTTCCTATTTCAGCAGCATTTTATGGAATATAAAGCACTTGCCTAATAATACTCCTGGGGGTTGGAAGTTTGTTTCATTATCTCCATTTTACAGAAGAGGAAACTGAGGGTCAGAGAATAAACAACTTGGCCAAAGTGAGGGACAGAGAATAAACAACTTGACCATGGACCCATGCTAGGAAGAATCAGAGGTAGAATTCTAATCTACTTCTGAATTCAGGCTCAGCATTTTCATTTCATAATTTTGTCTTTCTATATCCAGGCTTTATTTCAGATATAGGTTTGTTTCAGGATTTTCATTATTTATGGGGGCTGGGGGGTGAGAAAGAGAGAAGAGCAAAAGAATAAACATGGGGGTGGGAGTCACTCAATAAAAAGAATATTTAAATGATTTCAAATGGTTTGCAAAGTGTTGAATCATAAAAAGGTTGGCAAAAAAGCCTTCTCCTCATGAGGTCTGGCTAATATTAGGAATTATTGCCTCAAACCCTGCAGGTGTGGATCGATTTCTTTCAGTACCAGTAAATGGGGTTGCAACTGCCTTTGACAACCTACAAGCTGCACAATTCCCAGGCCCCAGGGCAGACAATGATGTGGGGGAGATGCTGATTTTAGGAGAGAAAATTACAATGGTTATATAGTAAACAGCACCTGGAAGTTTACTAATGATTTTTACAATTAACAGCAGCAGTGTGGTCTGATTATTCATGCATGTTTTCTATGAAAGGAAAGAAAAGAAACAGATGTTTAAAAGAATCACGTGGTTTAGATTTTTGGGGGGGGGTGGAGATGGGGGATGGGTAAGGGTCCACAAAGCCATAAAGGACCTAAGGAGACTTCACTTCCTGCTATGTGCTTCTTTTAGAGCAATGTAAATTATTTCTCTCCCACCAGGTCTTTGACATCACAGTAGCTCCCTCCTACCTATGCTATAGGTGATATTGTCCACTATTAGAGCATCCTGATGTCTCCTTACTGTAGAGAGAGAACTCCGGGTTTTTAAAGGCTATGACAGCAGGATACAGCCACTGCCAGATCTTTCCAAGCTGGAAAAGCTTCAAACATGTACTTAGTGACAGATGATATGTCTGCCATCAGAAAGCCACAAAAGGAGACTTACCACCAAAATGTTGGCCAATGAGTTATGATTTTTGGGGGGGATAGTGGTGAGGGAGGGGCAGCAGTACTAGCATGGACTAATCAACAAACATTCATCAAACACTTCCTATGTGTCCATATTCCCTGCAGCTAGGGACAGAGGAATACAAGTAGGAAAGGGAGAAAGTCCTTGTCCTCCAGAAGCTTCTATTCAGTTTGAATGTTAGACTATCTATTAACATGTGAAAAACTTCCAAGAATTACCCATAACAGTGAAATCCTAAACTGTGGGGGGAGTGAGAGAAGTTCCTGCTTTATCAATCCCTGCTCATTGAATGCTTTGTTCATTTTACTTTATTTTTTTAAACATTTTAAAATATAGGAGTTGTTCTATGCTCATGAATCTCATGCCACTACATTAACTGCAGGGTTAAAAATGAGTTTCATTCAAAGATTTAGCCACATGTCACATGGTGGGCGTGAGTAGGCTGTAACATGTATGAAACAAAAAGCTTCCCCAAAGAACTAGCATCAAAGATGTTTTTGGGAAAAAATGTATGCTCAAAAAGAAGAGAACCAGAAATACAGAGGATAACCACTGGGGAGACAGACAGAGAGAGAGAGAGAGAGAGAGAGAGAGAGAGAGAGAGAGCTAGCACCTAGGTTTTGGAAGATGAATGTGTGTCCCACTCATATATTTGAGATAGCAAGGGGAAAATATACAAAGATTGCCCCTAACACTTTTATTGAGATTCCTTTGCTGAGCTCATAGGAATACCTGGAGCAGTCTCACAGAATGGCTTATTAGGGTTATGTCATGCTCTGTGTAATAGGAGGGACTATTCATAATTATATAATCAAAAATCCATGGGAATATTTGAATATTTAGCATTTTTAAAAATTTATGACTTTTATTTTGATATTGGAGATGCTTGCTTTTAAATATACAAGTCAACGTCTCCACTAAGAATATTCCCTAAAAGCAATTAAAACAAAATTACTTAAAAGCTTGCTTATGCGTTCACATTGCTTTCTGCTTCTGTAGTTTATCAATTACTACATGTATATATATATATTTATATATATATATACACACACACACACATATATATATATATATATATATATATATATATAGATATAGATATAGTATTATATCAACACATCATCAGGTAAATGAGACCTGAGTTGTTTTTTTTATTTCTGCAGGCTAACTTAATTCACATTTCTATAATCATTGTTGCTATTTCTCCTTCGAATCTCTTTTCATAAATTGGTTTGACTTCATATACATCTTATGACTCTGAATTTCTAATACTTGTCTCTTCTGATGCGATAACACTCTAATATATTTATAAAATAGAGAAAATTTTTTGTAATTTATCAGTTATCTATTTAATTTATTTAATAATTTATATAGAATTTATTTATATATTACATTGAACTTATATAATTATCAATACTATTTATATACTTTTATATTGTATATAATTCATTTAATTATTTAATTTATTTTATCTCTTACTTTTTGTTCTTAGAAAATAACACTGCTTTGGGGGAAGCTAGGTGGCTCAGTGGATTGAGAGTCAGGTCTAGAGATGAGAGGTCCTGGATTCAAATTTGACCTCAGACACTTCCTAGTTTTGTGACCCTGGGCAAGTCACTTAACTCCCTTTGCCTTGTCCTTAAAACTCTTCTGCCTTGGAATCAATACAGGAAAAGGTTTTAAAAAAAGAAAAAGAATACTGCTTTGAAAATGAACACACACAACATATATGAACATTTCTTATTCCAAATAATATTTTGAGTCTTACATCTCTGGGTCAAAAAGGCTTGAACAATATGGTAACTTTTCTTGAATAATTTTTAGTTGTTGTTCCAAAAAGTTAAAAAAAAATATATGTACTTTCATCAACACTGAATATATGTGCCTGTTTCTCCAGATCTCCTCTAATAATAAGTTTTTGGAAGTTTTATAGGTTTTTGCCAATTTGTAGCAGGTGAAAAACTTCCTAATGGTTTTTATATTTCATATTTCCCTGATCATTAGATTTTTCTGAGATTTCTTGATCTGGATGTTAATAGGTGAATATGTCTATTAGATAGACACAAGAAAAGACAATAGCATTTTAGTATAGTTATTAGAGTACTGGGTATGGAATCAGAAAGAGCCAGATCCCACCAATGACTCTTGAGAGATGTGTAAATATCTCTGTTGCCCATGCTGATATTTTGTTATTGTTTAGAAGATGAGTCATATCTGCCTCTCCATGACTCCATTTAGCTTTTTTTCTTGAAGATACTGGAGCATTTCCTTCTGCATCTCATTTTAAGGATAAGGAAACTAAGGCAAATTGGGTTAAGTTCCAGTTTTAAATTCAGGTCTTCTTGACTCCAGGCTTGACATTTTATCCACTATATCACTTCAGTTCTTATCTCTGTGTTCACATTGGTACTATATGAATATAATTACAAAACACTGTTTACAAATATAAACAAATAATTAGAGACATTGTCTATGGAAAAGGCAAGAAAATATCACAAAATGAAAACAATATCTAAATTAATACAGTGCCAATCAAATCACCAAAAGATCACTTTTAAGAGCTAAAAAAAGTAATGAAATTTGTCTGGGGAAAAATAGTCAAATATTGTAATGGAAATAATGAAAAAAGTAAGAAGAAAGAGGACGTAGCAATACTAGATTTCAAGCTATACTACAAAGTAGTTATCATAATTATTTGGTACAGATTAAGAGAAACTAATCAACAGAAAGGATGAGGTATACAAACTACAGAAGCAAAAAAAATACAAAAACTTAATAATAGCCCAATGTTTGATAAACCCACAGATTCCATGTACTTGGGTAAAAATTCCTTGACTCCAAGTCCAGTGTTCTATCTAATGCATCAATTAGCTGGTAGAAACTGGTAGAAACTAGGGGAGTAAGTTCATACATATTTATTAAGAACCTAATTTTTGCCAGGCACCTGCTAAAATATAGGGATGCAAAAAAGGCAAAAGATAGTCCTGCTTTTCAAGGAGCTCACAGTCTCATAATATCCTGGGCAGGGCTGGGGAGATAACATGCAAACAACCATAGTATGTGCAGACAAGATATTTACAAAAATTGAATATAATCAACATATGGAATGTACTAGAATTAAGGGGAATTTGAAAAGATCAAAGTAGAGATTAACATCTCACATATTATACAGAGATAGTCTCTAGATTGTTATAGTAAGTAAACCTAAATATAACATCTTAAACAAATTAGAGGAACAAGGAAAATATTTTTCATATTTATGGATAAGGGGAAGTGTTCATGACCAAAAAAAGGATTAGAAACAATAACAAGAAGAAAGAATAATTTTGATTACAAAATTAAAAAAATAGATTTTGGAAAATAAAATGAATACAGCTAGAATTAGAATGGAAACAAATTAGCTAGGGGAAAATCTTTGCAGCAAGTTTTTTCATAACTTTTTCATTTCTAAGATTGATAATGAATTCAAATGTATATAAATTAGAACCATTCATCAATTTTATATATGGTCAAATATATGAATAAGCAGTTTTCTAAGGAAGAAATCATATCAATAGCACTAAAAAAATTCTCCAAATAATACTTTTGGAAATGCAAATTTAAGCATCTGTGAGGCTTGAATTCATATACGTGTATATGTATACATGTATATGTGTGTATATATCAGACTGGGAAAGCTGATAAAAATAGAAAAAATGTCACATGAATTATGGGGGAACAAACACATTATTGTTCTGTTGATGGAGCTATGAATTAGTACACCCATTCTGGATAGAAATTTGGAGCTGTGCATAAAATGCTTCTGAACTGTGACTACTCTTTGATTTAGCTATATCATTTGTAGCAATAGCCCAGAGAAATAAAAAAAAGGAAAGGAAATATTCAGAAAAATATTATGGAAGGCCTGTTTTAGTGGGGAAAAAACTAAAAGCTAAGAGAAAGTTCATCAATTGAGGAATAGCTGAACAAGTCATGATACATGAAAGGAATAGAATACTGTCATACTACAAGAAATGATGCAAGAGATTGTTTCAGAGAAACCTGGAAAAAACTTTAAAAACTGATTCAGAGTAAAGGATCTCCATTTCAGAAGGCATCCAGGCCATCCATGTTTTCCTTTTCTTCTGATTCTACTCTAGTCTCTGAACTTTTTCACTCCCTCCTTAGCTGCTTTGCCCCTTACACAAAAAACTACTCCATCCCCTTGTTTTTCAATCCTTTTGTTGGTTTCCCTCCCTTATAAGAATGTTAGTTAAGGTTCATATATTTTTTGTGTATATATATATGCATATGTATGTATATATATATATATATATAATTTTCCCTTCATTTAGCATAGTACCTACTACATAGTGTCTAGTAAATAATTCTTTCATGTCTATCTTGTGTTTAGCATTATAAAAGACAATGTTCTAAACATCTATCCAATATGGGAATCTACAGAAGTATCTTGCTTCTGTCTTCAGGGATGGATAATTCATTTCTTCACAAGAAATTTTATTTCATTTGGGTAAAACTCGACTAAAGAAGTTGTTTCTTATGCTGAATTGAACTGTAACTTGCTTACCTATATCCTATATCTTCTAACAATTGTTTAAGCAATAATCTTTGGTGCTAAACAAAAAAAATTTACCCATTTCAGAAAAGAATTTTTTTAAGGTTTAAGGATAGTTTATCATTTCTTTCACTTTCTTCAATCTAAATTTTCCTTTCTTTCCATGAGTTAAATACATTATTTCCCTTGACATGGTCTCCAGGTTGTCATTATCCTATTTCTTCTTTCTATAATTCTTTCAGATTATAAAATAGGACTAGAACAGGTCCCAGTTGTTCAGATATGGTATGGTCATCACAATGTTCTGCTGGACCACAAAACTCTTCTATGAAGACACCGTTAATCTTTCAGTCTGAGGAGTTTTGACTTAGCAGTTAAATTGTTCATATCTATTGAGCACATACCTTACTATCTTTTTCATATAAGGTATTAAACCAGACCAGCTCAATTCTGTTTTTGTAGTAATGATTTTATCAACTCAAATGTGGGACTTTCCATTGGTTCTTATTCAATCCTATCTTTTTAGATTCAATTCTTTTTCCATAGTTATATGTTTTAAAAAAACGTCAGCTAATCCCACAACTCAATGACAACCTCCATGTCATGCAGAATTATAAAATAATGTTTTCTATACCTGCCCCAAAGTCATGCACAGAACTATCGAATAAATGACAATATCAGAACTTTGTGGTACAATACCCAAGTCCTCCATTTAAATTTATTGTAATCTATTAATTCAATTATTTAGCAATAATTTCTCAACCATCTATATAAATCTCTAAGGCATCCTGTCTTCAGACTTAGATTTTTATTTCATATCCATGAGGACATCTTAACAGATACACTATAATTGTTTACTGTAACTCAGTTATACTATGCACAAAGCATTTTCACTTCTATACAAAAGTACAATTTTCTGGACATAGTTTGCCTTTAGTTGTGAACCTATGAGATCAGTTTCCCTAAGTGCTCATAAAATTACTGTTAATAAAGCAGTGTAAAATTGCCCTGTGGAGCAACACTACACTAACTGAGCCTTTGGTTTCCATAGTCTATCAGTTCTTCATTTCTAAAAATCAGAGCAACCTTTGGAGGTCTCTTTGCCCTGTGGTAAATCTCACACATTGCTTAAGCAAATAGCATTTTTTTCCAGTTGTAGAATGTCAGCAAGCAAAAAGCAATACTGTATTTGAATTTTAGAAAACCTTTAACTCTCCAGGATCACCTCCATTTGTTGGATCATTTTACTAAGCCACTGGGCTACTAGCCACACAAAGACTAATGAAATGCTTGTTTGGGATTAACTGACCTTAAAATAAAATAAAGCAAAACATGCAAACCCTCTCCTAATTTAAGAATTAATTCAAATTGTACAATTTAAATGAAGACCAGGGTTAATCTCGTGTTTCTGGCTAATATTAGCAGCTGAGTATAAGGTGATATACGTATTGTATATGTGTCTAAATTAGGAAGATTATAATTGAAGCCAGTGAAAATGTAAATCTTTTGGCTTTCTTCCTATTTTTAATTTTTCTAACCCTAACTAACATGTAAGTGTTAAGATGCTAAATTGTTGGATGAACTGTCTTTCTCTGTATTCATATTCCCAAGGCCACAATAACCTTGCCATCATTAGATAGTCCTGCTTGGACTCAGAATTCCTAATTAGCAAAACCATATGCTTTGGTTTCCATTTGGATCTATGTCCAACTTGGATAAGAAATCAAATTCTTATTAGACTGGATAGAAGAACAAATAGGTTGCTCAGTTTTCTGACCTTCTTTTCTCTGACCTTTTTCCCCTAATATCCCCTTCTGACCTCCCTTCATTCAGTTCCCTTAGATTTTAAGAAAAAATACTTACACATCTAAATATATATATACCCACATGCATATATTTTAATGGCTTAATATGATTTTTATTATTAAAATGAAATATTTTCCTTAAGATAAAAGATAGACCCATAGAAACATCTAAATAAAGAATCTTCCCTGGGTGGGAAAAAAGTTAGTCTGTTGTTAAGGAAAGAAGGACTAAATCTTTTAATGTTTATATAATACTAACATTCTAACATTGACTGTTATGCTGAAGCAAAGTTTTTCCATTTTTTATTTACTTTATTTATTTACTTTTATTTACTTTATTATCTTTCTAACTATATTTCTATCATCTTTCTATCCATTCTTTCTATTGATCTATCAATCTCTTTCTTTTTCTCTATCTAAATATCACATATATTTTGTCTATTTTTTTACATTTTACATTTACATCTTTATTAGAAACATGTGTTTAGTCTTTACACCACAGTAATTTCTAGAAACCACCTCCTCAATTGAAATTTTTCTTATAATGAAGGAATGCAACTTAATAAAATCACTCCACACAGTGATCACATATGATAGTGTGTACCACATTCTGCTCTAATAGTTTCCCATCTCTCTTCATTAAGGAAGAAGCATTTCATTACCTGTCCTCTGGGACCTTCATATTCCCCCCTGCCCACCACCACCATTATTCAGTTTGACTTCTTTTTATGCCATTTTAGTCATTTTGTTTATTAATCTGTTTTATTTTACTTTCCAACAGTTCATACAACCTTACACGTTTGTCTGATTTTTGCATAATTAGCATTTTTATTACATAGTACTATTTCACCAAAAACACATGTCCTGGTTGTTATTGTTGTTATTTTGACATTCTCCAATTGGTGAACACCCAACTAGTTTTTATTTCTTTCCTTTTGTCTTGGGCTTCCTGACTTTTCATGCATAGTTCCAAACTGATAATGAGAATCCCAAAGTGGAACACCAACAGCAATCTATCAGTATAATTGTATTTCTATACCCCCTTAAGGCTGAGTTGCTCCTGTTGTTTCTCATCTTTACCAAATGACAAGATGAAAAATAAAATAAAAGAGCTGTCTTAATTTATATTAGTTATGATTATTACTATTAATTTGCTTATAATAAAAAATTATAAGTGGTTTAGTACAAAGAGTCAAATGTAATTTACGAATTGCAATTGTGAAAACTGATCATATCATTTATGATTATTTATATTGTTAAATGGCTATTGGTGCTCTGTGTTAGTTTCCTGTTTATCATAGGTATCAATTTTTATCCATAATATTTTATTTTAACATTTTCCTATATGACACTTTATATCATTCTCTGTCAATAAATTTTTGTAGTATAAAATTGAATTTCTATAATTGAAATTATCTATTTTTTGTGATATCCTTTATTTAGCTAATATCTTCTACTCCTACTCCCCACCTGAAGCCATGGTTTTGAAAGGTACCTACTCTTATTCTCTTCCAATTTTCAAAATAATGGCTTTACATTCAGATTACATATACATTTTTATCTGACTGTGATATGTGATGTAAATTAATCGTTAAATTTAATTTCATCAAACTACTTTTCAGTTTTTTTAGCTATTATTTTCCCCAAAAGTGAGCCATTCCAATATTAGTTTTTTATTTTGGAGTTGTAGATTAAATTTTTTTTCAACATTTTTAATTAGGTTGACTCACTACTCTATTTTACTTTTTGTGAATACTATTCTAAGATATAATTTGGGTTCTTGTAAGTAGTTATATTCTTCCTTTGCACTTATTCTCATTATTTTTCAGAAGGTTGTACAACTTCTGTTTCTCTAAATGAGTTTAATTATTATAAATATATTCTGAGAACTATACCCATACCAATTTTATTGGTAGAGTACTAAACCTACAAATTAATTTAGGTAACATTACTTTTTTAATATTGGTCTGACAGAAACTAACTATGATTATCTATTTTCCTTTGTTTTTGAAAAGAGCATTTGAAGTTAAAGTAATATAAATTCTGTTTGTCTTTTTGTAAAATCCAAGGTATTTTTTGCATTTCATAGTGATTTTAAATGACATTTATTATTCTCCATCCCTGTCTTGTGGTTATAGTAGATATTCAAAATGGAAATTATGTTGATTTTATAGATTTATTTTGCATCCTGCCATTTTACTGAAACTCTTAATTGTCTAATTTAGTTTCTTCACTGATTCTTGGGGATTTTGAGTACACCATAATATAATCTGAAAATAGAATTAATTGTGTCTACTCTTTCTAATGTTTATAGTCTTAATTTTGTTTCATTGTTTTATTGCTAGAGCTTATAATTCCAAAATTTTGTCAAATCATAGTGAAGAATGTATGCTTCCTCATTTTATATCTTTTTGTACTTGAAAAGCTTTTAATATTTCCCAGTTGAGATAATACTAACTTGTGGTTTTAAATGTGTGCTGTTATTAATGTTAAAGTTATGTGTCCTTCTATTGTTGTGAGGAAGATTAGTTAATTGATAAGTATTAAGGTTGACCTAGCAGGAAGGCTGGAGCATTCTATGATGGAAAGAAGGAGGAGGAAGTAGATGCGTTGTGCCCTGAGAGAGAGAGAGATTCCATTAGTAGTGGGCAAAAACTGTTGCCAGCCCTGGGAGATCTCAGACCCTGCTTCCTGATTTCCTTGGGATCCTGAGTGGAGGTGGATTTCCAGCAAGAGGAGAAGACCTACAGAGCAGAACCAAGCAGAAGAGGAGTTTGAGACCTGGTGGACAGCACCTCAAGTTCATTCACTCTTCTTGGTATCTTGGACCACCTAGGATTTTGGCATCCTGTGAACCTCTTTGGAAAGCTGTGAGAACCCTCAAAGCCACCCCTCTGATCCATAGCTGTGCTGTTCAAGTCTGGCTGGTACCAGGCTTGAATCAGCTTCCCAGAGACTGCAGTGCTCCTTGGGCCCTGCCTGCTTAGATCACTAGATTAGAGTAGAGAAATCCTCCCCTTCCCCCTGTGGGTTTGTCTTTTAGGGTTTAAGTATAGAAATCCCTTTCCCACCTCTATTTTAGCTAAATATAATTAAACTTGTTAAAACCTTTACCTACCTGTTGGTGTTCAAAGTCTCTGGCCCAGTGGTGGCAGTTGGTCAACAGTCCCTTTGTCAGTTAGGAGCAGCTTAGCTGTTCTGGTCTCCCTGTCCTGGTCCTGTCTCTTCTAAACCCCAGTGTGTGTACCCACAATCATTTAGATTTATTATAACATCCCTGGTACCTTATTTATCATTTCCATAGTTAGGCACTACCAGATGGGTGGGTAGAGAGACAGACAGGAAGTGTATTCTTGGGCAGGTAAAATCACACAGGAAGTAAGAGGGGCTTGGGCATTCCGAGAAGCAGCTCAGCCATTGGGTGAGAGCTGAAAGTTCTCAATCAGTGTTGAGCTGCTCAGAGCTTCTCAGCCTCCACCCCAGGTCATTCATAAAATCTCTGTGGGTAGGAAAAAACACTATTGAGCTTGGAGTGGCCTCTGCTTTTTAGGATTTTCAGTGAGAATGATTTTCACGCTTTAAGAAACATTTTCTGTATATGCCGAAATAATCATAAACATTTTGCTATGATATTATTTATATTATTCATTATGATAATTGTTTTCCTAGTGTCAAGCCATGATTCCATTCTTGCTATAAATCTAGTTTGATCAGAGTGAATTATTTTGTCAATAAATTGCTCTAGTGTCCTTTCCAGTATTATATTTAACATTTTCATCAATATTTATTAATGAAATTAGTATGATAGTTCTCATTATTTGTTTTGTTTCTCCCTGGTTTGGAAACTGTAATTTTATTTTCTTCAAAAAGAAATATAACAAAGTGCTTTCTATCTCCCTTTTGAGAATGAAAAAATGTACATATATATGTATGTAAAAAGTAATATGTAGTATAGTTCTTTGAAAATTTAACATAATTCACTTAGAAATCTATTTCACTCAATAATGTGTATGTGTTTGTGAAGGTAGATAATTTATGATTTCCTCTATTTATTTTTCTTAGATTAGTTTCATATATTTTCCTTGTTATTTGTTAGTTTATATAGCTTACATTTTTTAAACCCTTAACTTCTGTGTATTGGCTCCTTGGTGGAAGAGTGGTAAGGATGGGCAATGGGGGTCAAGTGAATTGCCCAGGGTCACACAGATGGGAAGTGTCTGAGGCCAGATTTGAACCTAGGACCTCCTGTCTCTAGGCCTGACTCTCAATCCACTGAGCTACTCAGCTGCCCCCTATAGCTTACATTTTTGTTATGATTATCTGTTTCTTTTGAATTCTCGATTTTGCTATAATATCACATATAGTGGCTACTGACAATTCAGTTCATTTTCTCTCTGTTCTATCACCTTTTCACACTTTCTAGTGAAAAGTCCTTTCATTTTTAAGTAATCCTTTTTGTTTTTGTCTTCTCCAGCAGACTAACTCCTTTATTGCCACTCCTTGTCATCAATATTCAGTCTCTCCTTATCAGGACTACTGACCTCTTCCATACAAACACAGCCATGTCTCCATCTGCAAAACAATTTATTTAATCTATCCCTCTTAGATATTGTTCACTATTTCTCTTCTTTTTTGTAGCTATACTACCTGAGGAAGCCATATACAACCTTTTCTCAGTCCTCATCTTTCTTGGCTTCTCTGCCTCCTTTGATATTGTTGATAACCCTGTTTTCCGTAATATTCTCTTTCTCCATGTTTTCTGTGACAGTACTCTCTCCTGGTTCTTCTACCCATCTGACCAGTCTTCCTCCGTTTGTATTGCAATAACTTCATCTAGCTCATGACTATTAACTGTGTCATCCACCCAAGCCTCTGACCTGGGCTCTTTTCTCTTCTTAATCGTTATCATTTTGCTCTCATCGGCTGTCATGCATTCAATTAATATCTCAGATAATTCAGAGTCATATATATTTAATCCTAATCTCTCTCTAAACCTTCAATCTCTTTTCTGTAACTGGATGTACTACTGACACAATAAGCTCCAAATATCCAAAATGAAATTCATCATCTTTCACCTTAAAACCTCCTCACCTGATTCTCTAAGAATCCACTTAAGATGATGCCAGTAATTTTCCTTTCTGTCAATGGAATTTAACACTTCTTCCTTCAATAATCTCCCCACTCAGTATTCTATCCTTATTCTCTCAAGACTTCAAAGGCAGAGAGGGAAACTGAAAGTTTCTCATCTACTTCTCTCAATTCCTCACCAGGCTTTCCTTGTGATTCAGACTCTGCTTTCTCATGCCCCTAACCAAGAAAAAGATCTTTCATATAATTCAGCTTCTGGGAACATTAACTAATGAAGGAATGATGCTTTTTACTCCTGAAATACTAATTTAAAATTTTCAACTACTCTCCTCTTGAATTTTCCATTATACCTTTTGCTTCTTGTAATCTTTAATGTCTTAATGATAACTGTGCTTTCTTAGTCTCTCCAATAATGTATAATTCTGTTTAAGAAAATGAAGCAATAAAGTAGTTTCTTCTACTTCACTTACATGTACTTAACTAACTCTAGTCACATACAAATACACTTCATTTATTAATCTTGTTGCCATTTGAAAGTGTTTAACTTCCTTCATCTTAGCCATTTTTCACGCTGAATGTTCTGTTTACCTGTGAGTTCTTTGGAGGTATAATTAAAATATTTTCATGTTGCTGAATGTCATATGCGAATCTCAAAAAAGGGGGATTAGAAAAGACAGATAACAGATTAGGCTACAATTGTCTCTCAGAATCCATGTGGAAATATTCGCAAAAAGTCACCTTTAAGGGTCACAGATATTTCCAACCTTGGATGTTTTCAAAAAAGAGTTCATAGAAGATAGAGCACTGGGAGAAGATAATACTTGGCTTATATAAGGGAAAAGACTGATAATAAGAAACATACTTACAGAAAGGGAAACAGAAAAATCAGTTAGACTGAGTAAAAAAAAAGTCAGACTATAGAAGAGCAATAAATGAATAGTAGGATAAAGGAGTCAACAATGAAGAAATAACTTGCAACCAATAAACCTGAGGCAAAAATCTCTTGAGGAAGGGAAAGATATATAATAGATTTTGTAATTATCCTTGAAATGACAATTGAGTAATTCCATTTAGAAGAGAGACCTCATTCATAGGAAAAAGTAAAAATATCAAAAGGGAAATTAACATTGATTAGAGCTCTTTAGGATAAAATCAAAAAGTAGGGTAGAGTTTATGAACAAAAGACACTGAATAGTTAAATCTGGGATTTTTTTTTTATTTTTTCCAAATTCTTTGTACTTCGCCATCTTATTCCATACTTCTAGGTAATTTTCTTATTGTTATTTTGGAAGTATTCTGATTTCATTTTCATAAGCTTCTTTTCTGGAATACCTATCATCTTTTGATTATTTTTTCAGATTCTATTTTCAGTTTACAAGTTTTTGAACATGCTTGAAGATTACTATGTTCTTTTAGTCTCCTTGTTTTTTTTTCCTTTTCAAATTTTCCTTCTGCCTCTCTCTTTTGTGTTCCAATTCTGTTTTTCAGAGAATATAATGTTTCGGAAAGCTTATTTTTCCTTTTGCAATTAACTTTCTTTAGTATCTAGGCTAACCCAATAATATTGACTGGAAAGAGATTGCCATTGTGCCTCTGGTAAAAGGAAATTCCCAGATGCTTTTGCAATTAGATCTCTTCTTCACCTTTCTTTCACTCCTGCTGGTCAGTCTTCACTCTCCAGAAAATTAAATACCTTTAGCCAGTTTTACAATCATAATCTTCCCCCTTTTCTATAATGTCTCTCCTGGAGTTCCAATCTTTTCCAATTTCCTTCTACTTGAATCTCAAATGGTTTGACTCATAGGGTGCCAAACCACTGTTAGGGTAAGGTCCCTTGTAGTAATGTCAAAGGCTTGATTGTGTAAGACTATGCCTCCTTCTCTCCCTTAATTGCAGAGGGGAGGGACTATGGGTATTGACTTTTACATATACTATGGGACATAGCAAATGTGTTAGGTAATTTTGCTGAATTGGACTTTATTTATCTTTCTTTAAACATTTTTCTCATATTGGTTGGCACATTGGATAGTAGAGAGTGTAATGGTATATTCACAAATGGATGTAATGAAAAATAAAGCATTAACAAAAATAATTTTAGAAAAAAACATATGCCTGAAACTATAGCTACCCCTATTGTGGTAAAGAGGCCATTGGCTGTGGCTGGGTTGGGGTGAGGGAGAGGACATGAAGGAGCAAGAATTCCAGTAGAATCAGACTGATGATCTGGTTGCTAACTCTTTTATTTTCCCCAGTAACAATTCCTTTGTGGTAGTTCCTATAATATTCTCTTCATACCACGGTTGATTTTGCTGAACTTGAAGGAATTTTTCTTATTTAATTTGGTTAGGAGCAAGTGACACCTTTTGTTACCTCTTGATATACTACTATCTTTTCAGAATTTTTCTTTATTTTGCATAGTCTTTTCAATTTTTTTCTTTGATGTTGATTTCTTCATCATGGATTACTTTATATACATATTCTAAGTTTTTCTGAATATTTTATATTAGCCATTCTATCCTGAGCAATAATATTCATTTATTTTCATGTACTAGAGTTGTTGAGCCATATTGTATCTTCAGATTCCATTTTTCTACTGAGTAAAAAAAAAACTTGCTTATTGTTTTTGAAAAATTTCAAAATAATTTTTATTGTTCTTTTATTTTTTAAATCACCAGTATTTCTCACAGTATCCCTCTTCTTGCCCTCTCAGAGAGACATCTCATAATGCAAACAATATTTTAAGACAAAAAGAAGAGGAAAAATAGTATAATTGATTAATATATAGAAAAAATTGAAAATATGTGTAATATACCACATTTGTAGATCTCCAACCTCCAACAAGTGGTGGGAGTATCATCTATCATCAGCTTTAGATTTGTAATTACGCAACATTTACTTTTGAATTTTTTGTCAATTATTCATTTTCACATCATTTTAGTCATTTTGGATATTGTTTTCTTGGCTCTACATACTTTACTCTGCCCTTTCCTCCTCTATTTTCATCATAATCACCACTTTTTAGAGTCTGGTAAGACGGAGTTAAGGTTGTAATAGGGAATAAGGCAGGTAAGGGACTAAAGGTAGTGTGAATAGGGATAAGGCACTGTGGATAGGTGTTTGTGGATCCCTAAGGCAGTAAGTAGATAAGGAAAGTACAATAGTGGTGTGTGATAAATTGAGGTGGTAGGAGAGGTAAAAGAGTTGCAAGGGAAGGATGAGATATTTTGGGCAGACAGCTGTAGCCTAGGATACACAGACTGGGTAAACAGACTGGGTGTACAGGTTTGAGACAGACACTGGAGGAAACAAACTGAGCCCTTCAAGTGGGAAGGGCACTTCTACAGACAAAAGTTAGGGCCAGCCAAGAATGACTTGAAACTGACTAGAAGGCTTTCTAGTCAGTTTCTCAGGTTCACAAGGAAGAGTTCAGAGGAAGTATTGAGATTACACTTCCTCCAAAATGGACACCTTCAATTCCCTCAGGATCCAGAGAGAATGTTATTCCTTTCTCCCCTTCTTTATCTCTTATCAATCAACTAATGAATTAGTCAAAGGTTTGATTAAGTGACAAACAAGGTTTATTGAGTTTAGGATTGATTGGAAGGGATGGAGGTATGATACAAGGTAACTCTAACAGCCCTCTAGAGAAAGCTTCAGGTGGGGGAGGGAGACAGGAATGTGAGACCAAGAAGGGACCTGCCTAACTCAGCCCAGAAGTTTTGTAGCCTATAGAGTTAGGAAAGTTGGATACAATGATTCAAGAGATAATTTGTAGAAAGGGTAAGCCCTATTTGACTACAGGGAAACTAAATCTACCAAGTTTGAAAACTAACACCCAGATCCACCCTCCTTTCAGAAGCCCATGGAAATTCAGGAATGGAAAATGATGATTGGGAATAAGGGAGGTTAGGGAGATCCAAAGTAAATAGTTAAGCTAACAAATTTTAAGAGAAAAGCTGCAGAATATAGGTCAGGCTTTCAGTCCAAAGAACAGAGCTCAGCTGACCCTTCCACTCTCATTGAGTCCCCAGGGTCAACTCTCTAACCTCAGGATTCTAAACCCTTTTCAACTGTCAGAAACTCTGTAGTAAGGCTTTGCAGGGCTAATATGCACCCTTTTGCACTACACACTTCACACAAGAACATTTTTTTTTGCCTTGTAAAGGTATTTTAATTACATATAATAACAAATTTCCACATGTTTTCCAAAGTTATATGTTCCAAACTGTCTCCCTCCCTCCCTTCCTTTCCCTCTCCTGGAACTGGCAAGCAATTTGATCTGAGTTATATGTGTATTATCATGCAAAACATGTCAAGACTGTTCATTTTTGTAAGAAAATAATCAAATAAAACCAAAATCCCCAAGTTAAAAAAATAAAGAGAACTCATCTTCAAATTAGTTAGATGCCAACTATTTTTTGTTTTAGTGAACTTTATATAAGAAGTGTTTAAGCAATTTTGGTTGGCTTGATTTGATTTAACTTATTTGTTCCTGAAGTCCCTCTAGTAAGGAATGGAATAATCAGATTTTGCCTCACTGAAGGGAATACCCAGATTGATGAATTGAAGAAAATATACAAAAAGTATATTTTCTAGGTTGAATGTATTAAAGTTAAAAAATTTTAAGGTATGATTTTGATTTGGCATTCTTAAGCAAATCAGCTTAATTTTGGAAGGAATGGTAAATAGAGGAGAAGGGAATAAATCTTTATGTAGTGCCTAAAGTCTACCAGACATTGTGATAAGTACTTTAAAAATATTATCTTGTTTGATTTAATTGATTTAGGGAATTCATGGTGGAGAAGCTTCTTCTATAAATATGGGTCTGTACTGAGATTTGTATTGAGATTTATGGTCATAAGTTGCAGGGACATAGGAAGATTAAGTCAATCAATAAACAATTATTAAGTGCCTGCTGTGCCAGGCAATTGCTTAGGATCATGAAACTAACATGTTTGAGGAAAGATTTGAACCCAGATTTTCCTAACTCTGAGGCCAGCCTTCTCTAATATGCAATATTGTCAGTACAGATTCATAAGTGAAAAAGGTTAACTATGAAAGTAAACTATTCCTTAAACAATGGAAAAGAATCCTAATTTCATTTCTACTTAGAGATTTACAGAAGTCAAGGAATTTGGAGAAAAAGAAAGGATAGGATGGAGGGGTCTGATAGTTATTTAAAATAATTTTAAAGATTAATCATATGATGAATGACTTACACTTATTTTATGTTAATATCTAAGAGATGACAAGAACCAATTGGGCAGAAATTACCGGGCAGACAAGAATTAGGCTCAGTAAAAGAAAAGGTTTATTTAACAACCAGAGCTTTTCAAAAGTAGAATGGGTTGCCTCAGGAGATAATGAATTACTTATAACAAGGAATATTCAAGCAGAGGCTTGATGAACCCCCTGCCAAGAATATCGTAGATGTATTGCTACCATTGCTGGGAAATTTGGCTAGTTATTCTCTGAGGTCCTGCTTAATTGCAAAATTCAGTTATTATAACATATATGTATTGTAGATAGTGTTTTTCCATCCTTTACTAAAGTTCCCCTCTGAAGCTTTTGACTAGAATCATTGACTTTCAAATCTGGAGGAGATCTTAGACATCTTTTAGTCTAATTCCTTCATTTTAAAGATCAGGAAATGGAAGCACCGAGAGTTTAAATGAATTCCCCCAAATCATACAACTAACTATTGGTAGGAAACAACATCACTAGTCATGACCTTTTTTTCCAACTATACTGCAGTCTTTTGGAGGACAGAAAGTATATCTCAATTATTTGTGGGTTTGGAGATAATCTTGTACTGTTAGCAGTGTGCAAGCTGGGAAAGTCCTAAGCTAGAAAGGCTTTGAGACCTCCGGAAATATTTGTTTGTTTGTTTGTTTGTTTGTTTGTTTGTTTGTTTAGTTTTTTGGTAAGAGCATATTGAAGTAGAAAATGGGTATGATCTGTATTGGCGAAGTAAAATTCCATTCTTATGAAATCATATATTATCCTTGTATCTTCATCAAAATAGCTATTTTTAATAGAACACTTTAGAGTTTATAAAGTATTTTACATATATTAATCTACTTGATCCTTGCAGTAACCCCCTCAGGAAGGTACTATTATTGTCCTCATTTTATAAATGAGAAAATGGAGGCACAGAAAAGTTAAGTGACTTGCTTAGGGTCACACAACTAGAAAATGTCTGAGGCAGAATTTGAACTCAGATCTTCCTAACTTCCAATCCAACTTTCTAGCTCCTTTGCCTCCATCTTTTAAAAGATACCCATGTCAATGAAATTTATATGAGTATCCTGTCTTTTTGAAATTCAGTTAACAAGTGGATTTAAATTCATTCATTTAATATCCCCAAACCAAGTTTTCCTTTGTTCATTTGTTACCTTTTCCCTTCTGTTTTTGAACCTCCCTCCAGCTGAGAACATACAGGATAAAAAAATGTCAACCCTCTCCACTCCCTCAGAATCGTATTGTGTTCTATGGAAAAAAGAATGGCCACAGCTTTGCTGGTAATGAGTCAAACTATTTCAAGGAGATGAGGAAAACATGGTAACTAACCAATGAGTTATTGAAAAGCCACATGTGCCATAGACCATCCAGGCACTGTCACAGCTAAAGCATTTCCAGGTTTATTCCAAACAAATGAGATTGATTAAGTGACCAGCATTACATAAGTGCTGTTGTCACATGCAGGACCATGCTAGCTTTGGCAGAGAATCCCTTCAATTCTACAATCTTCAGCTGTTCCAAACTTTGATGAGCTTACCGTAGTGGTCATCATTAAGTTGACAATTTAAATAGTTGAGAGTGTTCTGGAGAGTTTAGATTCAATGACTTTTAAATCTGGAAGAGACTAGAGATTTTCTGTTTCAATGCCTTCATTTCAAGAAACTGAAGCCCAGAGAGTAATTTGCCCCAAATCATACACCCAGCTATTGGTAAAAAACACTGCTCCTATTTTTATAACCTATCTCTCCAACTAGACTGCAATCCCCTGGAGAACAGAGACCATATCTCAGAGTTCTTTGTCCACTTCCCCGGTATCTTTTCCACAGGTCAACATACATCCAAAGAATGAGGTACATAACAAAATGAACCAGACTAAATTCCAGTTCCACACCATCCCAGTAAGTCCTATCAAAGAACCACTTTCAAGGATGTAACATTATTGAGGAAGCATTTGTCCCATTATGAAGGAGAACCAGCTGTTGGATTCTGTAAAGTGCTTTTTTTGAATATGAAATGTTTTCTGAACCAAGCGAAACTTGGCTTTACTGCCTGGGGCCATCACTGTCAGAGACTGCCTTGTGGAAGCTAACATTGATGCCTTTCTGTTCCTCTCTGATTCACTAGGCTCTCCCTCAAATCCCCTCTAGGGGCTAGCTTAGTAGCTACTTAACTTATTCTTGTTGATGACCTGATTCTGCTGTCAGACCTTCAGAATCCATGAATTGCAGAGTCTCTGATCTGAGTCATGGGACCTGAATTCCTTGCTAACTATTAATAATTGTGCTATGACTTCTAAATTGCTGAACGAGGCTTATAATCCTGATCATCTCACTGACCACACAGACTGCTCACTACCTATTTCAGGCAATTGGAGTAGAGATATTGGATTTAATAACAAACACTTGAATAGTGATTGACTTCTTAAAAACTTGTTATCCAAGAATTACAAAACTCAAATGTAGTTCATAGGATGTACACCTATTATTACCTTTTTACAGCTGGAAAAGACTGAGGTATCTAATTTTTAAATAATATTTCCAATGTTCTCTATTAAATTAACAAAAGCTCAGGCTAGAATTGAGATTTTCCCAAGACCAAAGACTAACCTCTTCCCAATAGACCACACGAGCTCTCTCTAGCTATCAATGGTTTATTGGCACAGAAATTAATGGTAACATACCTGATGTTTCTGAGGAAAACCATCCTCAAAATTTGATGATTTGCAATAATTTTTATAGGATGCTTGTTGCTACTGACTCAGAGGAAGGAAGAGGAAGTTGATTCTGCTGATGGATATTTAAAAGAGACCTCTTTTAGGTAGGTAGAAAAGCTCCAACCATAAAGTAATAAAAGTAAGTTCACAGACTTTATGAAGAAATCTCTTTTTGCTTCAGAGTAACACAGTTCCAAGTCTAATATTAACTAGTGTTGTGACTTTTAGCAAGTCCAAAATGAAGGCAATGTGATTTGAGGGTAGAGAATTATCAAGTAGTGGGATCTTTAAAGCCTCATGCGGGAAGTGACCCTGATGCTGAACTTTGAAGGAATCTAGGGACTTTAAGAGTTAGAGGTGAGGAGGCACAAGTAAAGACATGGAGATGGGAAATGACATATCATAGACAAGGAATTCCAAAAGAAGATCAATTTGGCTTCCTAGAAGAATATGGGAAGTGAAGGAATTAACTTGGAAATGTAGGTTCAAGCCAGGTTGTGAATGTCTTTATATGCCGAATGGGAGTTTGTGTAAGACTAAGAAAAAGTGATAATATGCTCCAACATCTTTTTTATTTTGGGGGGTGGGGTAAAGGAGGAGGTACTGCTGCATAATATTTTCACTTGCTTTTAAAACATTTCATTTAAACACACACTGCTCTCACTTGTTGTTCCTCTAATCTCCCTTTGCATGGTTTTCCAAAACAACTCATTATTTTCAATGTAATTTGTATCATTTTAAAAACTTTATCTGAACAGTTGCTATGCAAAAAATACATAATAAAAATTACCTAGAAGCCTCTAATTACTGCATTAGCCTGTAATTATTACATGCAAAAAATACAATGCTACACAGAACAACAAACCAGGAATAGAGATTTAGCTCAACCTAACAAAAACTCTGTTAAAATAATGGTATGTGTCTGACTTCCTGCCAAAGACAGAACACTGGGGAGTGGATGACGGCTGCTCCTTCTTACACCGGTGCCGCTCTGACTAAGGGATTTAATGCAGACCACATGCTGGCCTCAGGATTTTGCCAATAGCCACTCAGATTTCTTATTCCTGCTCTTGTGTCTTGGCCTTACAATTTCCCTGTGCACAGAGCTCCCTCTGAAGTCCAGGCTCTAGACCTCAAATGATGATGGAACCAGGTAGCAGCAACTAGTCTATGAACAATATTCATTATGGAATATGGAACATTCAGACTCTGACTCTACCACTAACAATTTAATAAGTGACTGAGTCAAATATCATTACTGATCTTTAACTTCTTCATCTCTAAAAGCAAAGTGCTACGTAAGGGGAATTCGTAGGTCTCTTTTAACTCTATCTACATCTATGACAAGATGAACTATTGCAATGCAGTTCCAGTAGTAATTGAGAAAACTGAGGATGCTTGGCCTAGGGAAGAGAAGACTTTCAAGGATCATGGTAGCTATCTTAAAGTATCTGACAGAATACTTATGAAAGAAGGATTGGATTTTCTCTGCTTGGCCCTAGAGGACAAAATCAAGAACAATGAGTTCCTATTCCAAAAATGATTTGAAAAGGGGGCAGCTAGGTGGTTCAATGGATTGAGAGCCAGACCTAGAGACAGGAGGTCCTAGGTTTAAAACTTTGGCCTCAGACACTACCTAGCTGTGTGACCCTGGACAAGTCACTTAACCCCATTGCCTAGCCCTTTTGCCACTCTTTTGTCTTGGAACCAATAGTGAATATTAATTCTAAGAGAAGGGAAGGTTTTAAAATTTAAGAAAAGATGAAGATTTTAACTTGATTTGAGGAAAAACAAGCAAAACTTCCTAACAATTAGAGTATTCCAAGAGGGAAATGGGATGCCTTGTGATATAGTGAATTTCCCTTTACTGAAGACTTTTAAAGATAGACAGAAATAGATATAAATAGATAGATACACGCATGCATGTATGTACATGTATGTACATGCATATGTATGTATATACTTCTATCTACCCCACCATCTACATATCCATTCATACATCCCTCCCTCCATCCATCCATACATCCATCCATACATCCATCTACCCATCCATCTGTCTGTCTATTAGCCAATGTTTTATTTTACTGTAATAGTAAACTTTCAGGGAAGAGAATCTTTCTACCAGTATAGACTAATGTCTGCTCCATAATTTATAGTCATATAGACTGCTGAAAGCACTGAGAGTTTAAATGACTTGTGAAGGTCATATAGCCAATGTGTGTCAGAGGAAGTCGTGAATTCAGGTTTTGCTTACTCACGGGCTATCTCACCATTTATGATAGAGAAAAGAAGATGACTGGTATTTTTCAGGAGGATTCCTAGTCATGCACTGGTTAGACTAGTTAGTCTCTAAAATTCCTTCCAATTCAGACTCTTCAGTAAGTTCCAGCTTTTCTTTGAAAGCTATGAATGTTGTTCTTTTAAAAAGATATAAATATATACTCTCAGAAATATTTTAGATAGAAGTAGAGAATGTTAAACCAATTGATAACTCATGCAAAACATTTGAGGTCCTCTTATTTAAAATAATATATTTTTGAATGACTCAGTATGCTCTTTGGTTGAACAAAAACACACCACACATGTTTTAATAACTTTCCTTGATGTGATGAATTGTGGGAGCAGGATGATGATAGAGGGGGTGCCTGGGATATGGAAGAGGGACAATGGCAATTCCAGAGTCATTTTGTATTGAACTCATAATTAGGAGAAGCTATCCAAATGGGACAGATTTTAATTTGAAAAAAAGTCCACCATTAACATTCAAAATAAAATAGTTCTCTTTTCTGAAGCTTCTCTAGGAGATAAGAACAGAAGTTAGAAGATAGACACATTTACTGATTCACTTTTGAATCTCCATGAAAGTCTTCCTAGGTGCTCTATCATGATAGGAAGATTTGCTTTGGGAGAATAAAAAGTTCTTGAGGCAGATACTTTTATGATCTGTTATTTATATCTGCCATAGATAAAAAAAAACTTGAAAAATGATTGTTGAATTCAATCATATCCCAAAGACTGTTTAGTCCTGCTAAGCTAGAAGAACTTTGCATATAGTCCCAGTCATATATGGAAGACCTGTCTTCTGAGGACCCCCTCTCCCAAGCTAAGTTAAAATAAATCCCTTATCTGAAGGGTTGGCCACAAGGAAACCATTTTGTTTCTTCTGGTCACAGAAGTGTAGCCAAAAAGGAAAAAAAAACCATATTTATTATGATCTTTTCTAGGAGATGGAAGGAGTGCTCAGAGTGATAAAACCTCTGATCCTTTAAAATACTGAAATATTGAAAATTAACTATAAGTTTTTCGTGAAGGTTTCTTTCTTTGGGTACTGATGTTCCCAAGAATTTGAGTTTCTTCTTCTGTCATTAATGAGAACTTCTTCATTTGTTCTGTCTAGGATCTCATTGTCAATCTCTTGTGAATTCCTATCAGGAGTGGGTTTCTGGAAAGGGTAGGCCCCTATTTCTGCCCAGTAGGTCAGGACCTGAGATTTCCTAGTAGTTTTGAAAACAAAGAGGTTCAGGAGGAGATTAGAACATAAAGATTAATTGCAGGGCCCAAGAAAATATCTGACAAGGTCTCCAAAAAAGCTGTGGAGGGCTTGGCACAGAGTAGATGTTTTAAAAATACTTGTGGTGTTCAATTATATCTACAATCATGACTTGCTGATGACCCAGGTCAGAGAGCAGAATTTACAACCCCTGGCCAAGTATTCAAGGCAAAAGTACCATTGAAATTCCCAATCAGGAGTTGGTTATTAGTAAGAGTATATCAAGGAATTGCTTTCTTGCACAAAGCTTCATCACAATTGTCTGTTGTTCTGTCATTTCAGTTAGGTCCAATCCTTTGTGACCCATTTCCTGGTAAAGATACTGGAATATTTTGCCACTTTTTTCTATAGTTATCTATGTCTGTCTATCTATCTGTATATCTATCTGTCTGTCTGTCTGTCTGTCTGTCTTTCTGTCTGTCTGTCTATCTATCTATGTGATGGTTAAGTAATTAAATCTCTTTACTTGAGACATTACATTTTAATGAGTTCGACTTTAAATTTCTTCCCTCCTAGTATAAATTCTAGTCAACCAAACACATACTTTTAGATCTGGAATAAACCTTGGAGATGATAGAGTTCATTATCTTCCCTTTATGAATAAAGAAATCTAGAGGTTAACTTGCTCAAGATCAATAATATAATGAGTTACAGAACTATTACTCATACCCAGGACCTCTGCCTCCAAATACAATGCTCTTTCCACTGTCTAATGCTGCCCCTCAACAGCTCTAGCATACTGAGCTCTGTAGGGCTAAACTTCCAGGCAAACGAGGGCAAGATGACGTTTTTACTTACCCTGTGCATAACTTACATGTGTATTGGATGGGAGGATGAACCAGAGCTGTCATCCATGTTTTCTGAGGATAATCCACAAGATGGGAAATACTTCATTATTGGAATGACTTGTGGTATCACTGATGTCAGTAATTTATACACTAAGGCAGAAAACATTCATTAAATTGACTCCAAAATAGTGATGGACTTCTTCTCTGAGCTTAAGTAGGTTGGGTTTTTTGGAATGGCAGACATACAATTTGTTGATAGGGTCATTCAAGAAACCTTTCCAACTTGGGAGAACATGAATGAGCTTGTACTCTGCTGGCACAGGCCCCAAGAATTTGCGATATTTTTTCTGGGCCCATGATGGATAATAAGTGGAATTTAGTTTCCACAGAAATGTAGTTCTTTATTTCAATTTTCTAGTTTTTAATTTTATATATATGTATATATATATATATATAATATGTACATGTATATATATCATACACACAAGCACATGGCAGACATACATATGCATGCCTACATGCACACATATACACATATGTATATGTTAGCATTTATATGTATATGTGTGTTTGGAGCAGAGAGGGAGTAGTCAATAAATAATTCTATAATTTTTCATAGGCAATATAGCTTTAGTGCACACATATACACATACCTGTATACATATGGTTGTATATTTATTATGATTTTGGTTCTTTTTTATTATTTATTCTGTCTATGTGAACATGCTCATATAAATATGTATTAGTATATATTATTTAACATATCAATATTCATCCCATAAGTTTGTCATGGATGTGAGGGAGGATCACCCCTTACAATGAGGTCTACCTTGGCTTCTTTTGACATCATAAGGACACCAGTAGAATATAAATGTTGTCCTTTGATAATTCTTTATTATCTTGTGGGCAGGTGAATCATTTTCTTTTCTTTTTTCTAACATTTGCCTTTTTTGTCTTTACAGCTGAAAAAAAAGGAATAAAAATGAAACAAAAATCCACTACAGATATTTGTAGGAATAAATGGTTTTCTACATGGATTTTGACATTGTAAACTGAAGACAACTCAAAGACAAAAAATTAACTCCCATATCTATCACTTGCATCTGCAAAAAATTGGTATGGAATGTCCACCCAGTCAAAACCAACAGTGTCTCTCCATTTAAATGTCATCCAGGATCTCCTCTTGGTTGCATGTTTGTCTCTGAGTGGCTCCCAGCACCTGGGGTTTCTCTGAGGGGCATTTCTTTCTCCTTCTTTTCATCTTCCTTCTATTGACCTTCTTTCTTCTCCTCTTCCTTGGATTCTTTGCCTTTTCCTTGCTTTCCCAGAGGTAGCCTTCACATAAGAAACCTTCCCCTTGGCAGGGATTGTATCCATAGCTTTTTCTTCAGAGCATCCTCATTTTCTTCCTCCTCATCGCAATCCTCTTTCTGCTCCTCCTCCTCCTACTCCTCCTCATGCTCAGAGCTTTGTTTGATTAGAATTGCTCCCACTGTTGTGGCCTTGGGTGGTTCAAATTCTTCATTCTCTTCATCTTCACTGTCTTCTTCGAATTCACTGACCTCTCCCTTGGCATTCCTTCCATTTTTTTTGCTCCTTTGGCTGGGGTGGCTGCTGCTTTAGCTCCCTTCTTGCCTGGTATTATGAAAACTTTCATTAGTGTGGCCACTTTCTTTGCTGGGGTCACAGCAGCCTTCTTACTAAGAGGCATGATTGTTTTCTTGTCAGATGTGGAAGCAATGAAGGCATTTTGGCTGCTGTAGCCACAGCCTTCTTTGTTGGTTTAGCCACAGCTTTCTTGCCCTTCTTCTGAGGGACCACAATCTCTTCTCTAATATTTTCTTCTTCGCTTTCTGACATGTTTCCATCTTCATTGTCTTCTGTCTCATTTGATGAATAGTCATCTTATTTGGCCCCCCTTGATTTTTATCAGCTTTTCCTGAGTTTCACCATAACTACAGCTTGTAACCGTGGGCTAGAGGGTTAAGATCCATCAGTAAAGGTCCACACAGCCTCAGCACTGGAGAGAATCAGGAGGAGTCAATCCTAGGAAGATGGAGAGGAAAGACTGGCCTCAATTATTTTCAATCACATATTCCTTTGATGACGCATCTCTCTCTCTAGTTCTCCTTGATAGTCTTAATTTGTAGTGTGTTGTAGCCAAACGACATTACAGACATTTCTCTCTATACCACCTTATACCTCTCTTTGGCCTTCCAGGAGATTTTAATTGATATTATTTAGAAAATACAATTTAATTTCTCAGTATTCTAAGCTCTAACATTATAGGATTCTATGATTTGATATTTTCCAACTAAAGATCATGCTAGTCCTAAACAAAAGGGTCAAACTTTGAGGACCAATAAACAGATGTGGATGAATCAAAATCATGCTAAATGAAAATAATTTACATTTCTGATGATAGTATATTTGTCTATTCCAAATTTTATATACAAGTAACATTCTTGATTTTTTTCCCCAGAAGATTTTGTCATCAGGATTAAAATACTTTTCTGAGCAAGATATATAAACAGTACTGAGAACATCTTGCCACCTCTATATTTATTTTGGATCCACATAATCCTATGGTCAGGGATAGCCTTAAGTGTAGGCTGAATAGAAAGTCACCTACATAAGTAATTTTGAGAAACCCAGGAGGTATCTCCTTTTAGCTGCCCAATTAAATATAATTCTCCTTTATGCCTGACATTTTATTGTGTTTGTTTTGTCCCTTGAGTTTGTGACTTTAATTACTACGACTATACATCTTCTTAGGAAGAGAATTCCTTTAAATCAATTCTCATTCATTTATACTTCAGTGTAAATGAGTTTCATATCCTTTCCTTAGTACTTTTGGCACTATTAACAGATCTTATTAGTGAAGCACTTTCAGGTTAGCAAAATATCTTTCTCACAACTGTTTTATGAAATTTAAGCCAAGCAAATGTAATCATATCTATATTGAAGGTGATGAAACTGAAATTCAATGAAGTTATTAATTGTTTTCTCCTTTTTCATACTCTCATGGGCAGAACTCAAACCTGGTTTCTGAAACCTTATATAGTGAGGTCTCCACTATGCTGGGTGCAAAAGAATAGAAGCCCTTAAATCTCCTGAATAAATGAGGATGGGTGCCATTGAAGAAAGAAAAAGGAATAATTGGATCATAGGATTTTTAGGAGGAAGGGATCCTTTATTCCAATCTCATTTTACAGGTCAAGATAGTAAGGTCTAGAAAAGGGAAGGTATTATTATTTTCCCCATGATTACTTAGCTAGTTAGTAGTAGTTACCTGGTGGCATGAACACATGCAGTGGTCTTCCAGTCAGGAAGATTCAAGTTCAAATATGATCTGACACTAATTAGTAGTGTGACCTTGATCACGTTTTTAACTCCTGTCTCACTCAGTTTCCTTATCTATAAAATGGTGATGATATTATCATCAACAACAGACTGTTGTAAGGATAAAATGAGATATGTGTAAAGAACTATGCAGAAGCACCAAATAAAATCTAGCTATTTTAATTTTTTGTTATTGTTATTTTTATAGTGCCATAAATAGAACTAGATAGTTATTGTCCTCTCCTTGGTACTGGAGGATTGTTTTAAAAAGTCATCTATGGGTGGCTTCTGGGTTAAGATGGTGGCAGACTAAAAAGCAGCTGCTTAACCTCTCCTAACCAAAACATATAGGACTCCTCAAGGGGACATAAAAACAAATCCAGACGAATGAAGGGACCCCACAACAGGGCATAGCATTGAAGGTACATGGGATCGAGCATTTTCATGCTAAAAGGGGGTGAAATAGCTCTATTAAAACACGAGCTGAGCAACTCCCTCCCTCCCCCCACCAACACCACCTACAGGGCCAAAGCCAGTAAACAAGAGTTAGAGCAAATTTGGGGCATCCATTAAGTCCTTGACAGCTACCTGGGACCACCAGGGCCTGTTCTTGAGAGCAGCAAGACTTAAGACCCCACAAGGCTAAATAATGCGTGGACTTTGAATACAGACCCTGAGCTCAGGAGAGGTCACAGCTACAGACATGGATCCTGAGAGCAGGCTTGGACCTTGGGTGGGGACCCAGTGCAGAAGGGTGCATGACTGTGGAAGCAGCACCCTGAGACTGTTAAAGGAGCTGACATCAGGCAGAGAAACAAGCAAGGGGACCACCATGGGGCTTGACCCTGAGAACAAGTAGACCTGAGACCTCAGGAGCCCAAAAAGCTCAGACAGACCCTGGGCTTGAGGATAAAGCTGCAAGTGAGCTGGGCTAACAATGGCAAGCCAGAGACTAGAACCCCAGAAGAGAAGGATTAAGAAGAAATCTTTAACATTCGACAACTTTTACACAGAAAAAATCTAGACAACAGAGCAAACAGCAGAGGAGAACAAACAAGTAATCATATCCAAACCTTCCCAAAAAAATGAAAACTGGTCACAAGCTCTTGAAGAGTTCAAATCTGAGATTATGAGAAAGATGGAAGGGATCTAGCAAGAAAAAAAAAACAGTTTATTAGACAGAATTTCCCAATTAGAAAATGAGGCTCAGAAATCAAATGAATTGATAAGCAAATTGAAGACCAGAAATGACTAGCTGGAAGCCTTGAAGAACCAAACAGACAAGATTCAAAAGGAAAACCAAAAAGATTATAGCCGAAAACCAGTCTCTAAAGGCTAGAATTGGGCAATTAGGAAAAGATGCCCCCAAATCAAAAGAATTAATTAGCAAATTGGAGACCAAAATCAAACAGCTCGAAACAGGACAGACCAAATCAAAAAGGAAAATCAAAAGAATATAGCAGAAAACCAGTATCTAAAGACAAGAATTGGGCAAATAGAAGCCCAAAATCTCTCAAGACAACAAGAACAAATAAAGCGAAGTCAAAAGACTGAGAAAATAGAAGGAAACATGAAATATCTCACTGAGAAATTGACAGATCAAGAAAACAGGTCTAGAAGAGATAATTTGAGAATCATTATTGTTCTTCCTGAAAAAGCAGAAGTTAATAGAAATTTGGACTCCATACTAAAGGAAATTATTAAGCAAAACTGCCCTGAAGTTCTACAACAAGAGGGCAATATAGACATTGAAAGGATCCATAGATCGCCTTCTACACTAGACCCTGAAAATCAACCCCCAGGAATATAATAGCCAAATTCAAGAGCTTCCAAGTAAAAGAAAAAAATTATAAGAAGCCACAAAGAGACAATTCAGATATCAAGGAGCACCAGTCAGGATCACACAGGATCTGGCAGCCTCCACACTACAAGACCCCAAGGCTTGAAATATGATATTCAGAAAGGCAAGAGAATTGGGTCTACAACCAAGGATCACCTACCCATCAAAACTGACTATATACTTCCATCAACAAGATAGAAGATTTCCAAGTATTTGCACAGAAAAGACCAGGACTAAATGGAAAGTCCAATATGCAACCACAAAAACCAAGAGAAACATGAAAAAGTAAATAAGAAACAGAGGAGAAAGAAAGAGAACTATTATTTTTAAATTTGCCTCTTTAAGGGCTTCAATAAGATCTAATTATTTGTATTCCTATATGGAGAAATGTTATGTGTAATTCTCTGTAGTGAACTCTATTCACTATTATAGTATCTACTATTATAGTAATTAGAAGAATTATTCACAGGGAGAGGTTGGAGTACTAAATGGTCTAATTTGATAAAGGGGTGGGTGGGAAAGATGGGGGTGAATAGTAGAGGACACCAAGAGAAACTTGAATGAATAAGAAAAATAGGATATTCTATTACACACAAAGAGGGCATGGCAATGGGACGGGATGAACACTATTATAAGAAAGAGAGGAAGAGAGGATTAAGAGGTAATATTTAAACCTTACTCTCAGTGTAATTAACCCTGAGAGGGAAGAGTAGCTATATCTATTGAGATACAGAACTCTATCTAACCCTACTGAGAAATTCAGAAAAGATAAACCAAGGGGAGCAGAGGAGTGGGGAGGACAAAAAAGGGAGGGGAGGAGAAGGGAGAGGGAATTCATTAGGCCTTAAAAATAAAAAAAGGAGAATAACAAGGGAGGGGGTAGAAAGGGTAGTAAATCAAGGGAGGGGACAAGGATTACTGTTTTAAAACAAATCACTGGTTTAAAAGGAAATAGCCTAAGAAAGAAGGGGTAGAACTAAGAGAGGATACCAAAATGTTGGGGAATACACAACTGATAATTATAACTCAATGTGAATGGGATGATTGATTATACTAAATTAAAAAGCTTTTGTACAAACAAAAACAATGCAACCAAAATCAGAAGGGAAACAACAAATTGGGGGAAAATCTTTATAACAAAAACTCTGACAGGGGTCTAATTACTCAAATATACAAAGAGTTAAATCAATTGTATGAAAAAATCAAGCCATTCCCCAATTGATAAATGGGCAAGGGACATGAATAGGCAATTTTCAGATAAAGAAATCAAGGCTATCAATAAGCACATGAGAAAGTGCTCTAACTCTAATAATTAGAGAAATGCAAATCAAAACAATGCTGAGGTATCACCTAACACCTGGCAGATTGGCTAAAATGATAGTAGGGGAGAGTAATGAATGCTGGAGGGGATGTGGCCAAATTGGGACATTAATGCATTGCTGGTGGAGTTGTGAACTGATCCAACCATTCTGGCTGGCAATTTGGAACTACGCTCAAAGGGCTATAAAGAATGCCTTCCCTTTGATCCAGCCATGCCATTGTTGGGTCTGTACCCCAAAGAGATCATAGATAAACAGACTTGTATGAAAATATTTATAGCCATGATTTTTGTGGTGGCAAAAAATTGGAAAATGAGGGTATGCCCTTCAAATGGGGAATGGTTGAACAAACTATGATATATGTTGGTGATGGCATATTATTGTGCTCAAAGGAATAATAAACTGGAGTAATTCCATGTGAACTGGAAAGACCTCCAGGTATTGATGCAGAGTGAAAGGAGCAGAGCCAAAAGAACATTGTACACAGAGACCAATACACTGTGGTAAAATAGAATGTAATGGACTTCTGTACTAGCAGCAATGCAATGACCCAGGACAATTCTGAGGGACTTATGGAAAAGAATGCTACCCACATTCAGAGGAAGAACTACAGGAGAGGAAACATAGAAGAAAAACATCTGCTTGAACACATGGGTTTAGATGGACATGATTGGGGATATCGACTCGAAACTACCACACCAAAGCAACTATCAACAATTTGGAAATGTCTTGATAGATGACACATGTTACAACCAGGGGAAATGTGCGTTGGCTGTGGTGGTGGGGGGAGGTCGGAGGGTGAAGGGGGAAGTAAGAACATGAATCAGGTAACCATGATAACTTTTCTAAAAAATAAAAATTGCTTAAAATAAAAAGTCATCTCCAAAAAATTGACTTCATTAATGAAAATTTTAAACTAAAATATATTTGTCTTCTAATTTATCTGCAATCTCATTTATGCAGACCATCCATCCAACAACACAAATCACAACCTATATGTAACTACTTGCCCATTCTATAAGAATCTTAACCAGATCCTTATGTTTCATAAGTTTTCCATAGGGTGGTACACCTCAGCCATGATATCAATATGAGCTTTTCAATAAATACAAAGTTCTTAATTTTGTTTTTCCAGGTGCATGATGGAGGCCTACAGTGGAGGAAAGTTTCTTTTTTGTTCCACATTGTGGCCAAGATATTTTCAAAGTGATTGTCATAAAGCGTACAATCTATGTCCATAAAGATGGATAGTTACTTTGTAGGTCATTATAGTATATTCTTTTTAGCACTGTGCTCTGATCCATTGCTAAATTTTGTCCAGTTTCAACCAGTTATGCTGAGTTCACAATTATTCCAGGAAGAGAGAAAGAGCATGCATGAGGAAGGGGTATGGTTGTGGTGGCAGGATTCACTCATCATTCAGTCTCTTGGGTTCTATTTTCCTCTTTTAGACTTTAAAGGCCTAAATGACTTTACATGACTGAGAAATTCCTGGATGGTTTTCATGCATGAAGAATTAAGCATAGTTTAGAAAGCTCTGTTTCTATTTGTTCTCTTAAAATATTCTGAATTTAGTAACCATCAACACAAGTGCTCACAGTGGCAGTACATATACTAAAATTGGAATGGTAGAGAGAAGATCAGCAGGCCCCCATGCAAGGATGACACACAAATTCATGAAGTGTTCCATATTTTTGAAGGCAGATCTCTATGAAAATAAAATAAAATGTAATTTTAAAAAGCATCAACAAAAACACATAACCAAACAGAGATAAGAAAAAAGCATGCATACATGAAACTACAAATTCCTATTTATAGTTTTTTAAGGCATATATATTTAGTTGAATAGAATCATAACAAAAATGTCATTTGTTTTCATGTCCTCTTTTGAACTTAAAAAATGGTGTAGTTTTCTGTTTAGTTAATGCTATTGTTATCATTTTACCCACTTCTCAGAAACATCATTTTACCTCACTTTTTGCCTTTGCACCCTGACCAGATGCTTTGGAGTTTTAATTCTCTCATCTCTGAAATGGTCTCCTTGGTGCTCTACTGCTCTGATTTGCTAGTGTATTTCTAGTTTCTCCCAGCCCTTTTTTATAAATTCACTATTTTCTCCTTGACTATTTTCTCTTTAACTCCTTCCAACATACATGTATCCTTGATTCCTCTCACCTTCCCCTCATTCTTTTTTCAAATAATATTTTTATTTAAATCTATTTTTCTTTCTTTTTTGGTTTACATCATCATTGTTATCACTATATTCATCTCTCCTTCCAAGAGGGCTGTTCTATATAGCAATTAGCAAATTTTAAAGAAAAAAAAATCAGGATAATCGATTGGAAAAGTTTGAAAATATTTATAATTATAATAAGGTTGCATTTCTTACTTCCATTTATAAAGAGGCTATTTGGGATGTCCTGTCATATCTCATCATTAGTCATGCTACATCTTTAAGATTTTAAGTTGTTTTGTATGTGCATGTGGTCATTATTTCCATTTACAGTATAATAGTTATTGTGTAAATTTTTTTCTTGAATCTTTTTTTTTAATGTTTTCCACTATGTCAAACACTGGATTATTGAGTTCTATTATTTCTGATTCTACCTTTATTTTATCTGCTTTGCTATTCTTTAACCAATATGAGATAGTTTTGATAAATGAAGCTTTATTATATAGTTTTAGTCCTGGAAATGCTATTCTTTTTTCATCTCTATTACTTTGTATAATTTAACATGATATTTTAGATCTTCTGTTTTTCCAAATGAATTTTATTATCTTATCAAGTTTTATAAAATAAATCTGGTTGGTATATTTGGTAATTTGATTGTTATCATTAAGAGTGTAAACACTAGTAGCAGTGACATATTTATTATATTTGCATGGTCTAGCCATGAGCACTGAGCTATCCCTTTAGTCATTTAAGTTGTTCTTTATTACCTTAAGGAGCACTTCATAACAGAATGTGTTCATGCCGTTTATATTTTGGTAGGTTGATCTCCAGATAGTTTATGTACGTTTAGTTATTTAGAATGAGTTTTCTTTTTTGACATTTTGATTTTGTTATTATTATGTAGAAATGTTATATTAATTAAAGGAGCAGAACCAGAACATTGTACACAGAGACCAATCCACTGTGGTAAAATAGAATGTAATGGACTTTTGTACCAGCAGCAATGCAATGACCCAGGACAATTCTGAGGGACTGATGGAAAAGAACACTGCCCACATTCAGAGGAAGAACTACAGGAGAGGAAACACAGAAGAAAAGCAACTGCTTGAACACAAGGTGGACATGATTGGGGATATCGACTCGAAACTACCACACCAACGCAACTATCAACAATTTGGAAATAAGTTTTGATAGATGACACATGTTAAAACCAGGGGAAATGTGCATTGGCTATGGGGGAGCAAAGAGGCCAGGGGGTGAAGGGGAAAGTAAGAACATGAATCATGTAACCATGATAACTTTTCTAAAAAAGAAAAATTCTTTAAAAAAATAAATTAATAAATGAAATGCCCCATAACCTATATTTTGTAGAGTAATTAGCATTAAATAATTTTATGCTTTGTTTTTGATGTTTGGGTTTTTAATATGATTAATTATATTGATGGTTCCTTTCACCATTATCTAGTTTCTTTGTTTATCCTTTTAATTTTATTATTTTGATATTTGTTTTTGCTTTCTCAGCTATCATGATTGTAACTTCTACTTTTTTAGATTCAATTGACAAAGAATCATATTTTTTTTCCATTTCCTCAGTTTTCTTTTGGTAATATCTTTTTAAAAAAATAGCTTTCTTACTGGACTGCTTTGTTTTCTTATTTAATCTGTCACTTTTTCATTTTTTGGAATTCTCATTAAAAGTTATGAGATGTTTATAGTTTCTCCATAGTAATTTCTAAAATTCTTTCAAGTTATAATTTTTCCTCTCATCAACTGTAAACACAGTACAAATTCAAGCTATTTTAGATAATTCTTTTTAAAATGATCCTGTTTCCAAAGACTTTCTTCCTTTTTACCTTCAATCCCCTCCTCCCATTAGTTTCTATTTCTCTTTGGGGATTTTGCTTATTAGTTGATCTTTATTTCCTCCTTTTTCCTGGTTATTTAATTCTCCTCTTTTTTTCTTAGTGAGGTAGATTCCCTTTCCTCACTTCCCCTTCAACATGTCCAGTTCATTAATTTTTAAAATGGTATTTTTTCACCCCTTTATAGACAGGATCTGTCTCACTCTTTTCATTATCTGTGCTCTCTCTCTCTCTCTCTCTCTCTCTCTCTCTCTCTCTCTCTCTCTCTCTCTCTCTCTCTCTCTCTTTTTTGTCTACTTGAGACACTCATTCTGTGGTTCATAGCTCCCATACTTATCTAGCCCCTATCTGTTTAATACATTGCTCATGAAAGAAAAACTTAGCTACTTTACTTGCCTGTTCTGGGCTCTCCCCTCTAAACAATTTTTACCATCACTGGGCTGAGTTTGCCCTGCTGATTCCCCTTTTCCATTATGCCTCACCCCTAAACAGAGTGACATCTGAGAGCCCATGAAAGTCACTTCCCATCATTAGTGACCCTTGATTTGACCTAGGCACATCACACACTCCCTGCTATCTCCAAATCCCTTTCCTTTTTTTGGATCCCTTCCAATTTTGTAATGAAGTCTCTTTTCCACCACCTCCCTCAGATAAAACTTTTATTTAGCTTTAGGTGTGGTCCTATGAGGTTGTGTTTAAAATGCTTAGGCTATCTTCACTCCTGTCTTTCTGTAATATTCAGAATGAAGTTTCTTATTGGTCTCTGCTGTCACTCTGTTGCCATTGCTGATCTTGGGTGCTACATTTATTCATTTCTCCTTCATTTCTGTTGTCTGCTGTGTTTAGAAAATAATATCTTTAGGTTTGATTTTCTTTTTAGGAATAATTTAAGTGTCTTTTTTATCATAGAATGTTCATCCTTTTTAATTTGTGTTTAAGCTCT
The DNA here is from genome assembly GCF_016433145.1 of Gracilinanus agilis. Taxonomy (NCBI): domain Eukaryota; kingdom Metazoa; phylum Chordata; class Mammalia; order Didelphimorphia; family Didelphidae; genus Gracilinanus; species Gracilinanus agilis. Next base: position 208,906,168 of record NC_058131.1, on the reverse strand, counting down.
GGTTTGAAGGGTAGGTCATCTTGGGCTGTATCCTGAGCTCCACTGCTTTTTAAAACAATTATTCCATTCTTTCTTGTATTTTCTGATGAATAGCGAATTCTGAAGAATAGTTTTATTTGTTTGAATTTTTTTTTGTATTTGAAAATCTCTTGATCCATCAGAACTTTTTTGTTTCTGAATTGAATTGCTAAAATTAACTAAAATATGTCTTGGAGTTTATAGTGTTGTTTTTGTTTTTAAAATGATTTATGAATTCATTTAATTTGTATTATATTTCATATTCCATATTCAGAAGTTTTGGGCAGTTTTGCTGTATTAATTTCTTGAATTATGGTATTCAGTGTTTTAATTTGTCATGTTCTGGGAGATCCTATCATCCTTACATTGACTCTATGCATCCTGTCTTTGAGATCAATGCATTTTGCTTAGAGAAATAACATATTTTTTGTTTTTGTTTCTCCTGATGATCATCCTTAACTTCTGTGTTTTTGTATTTATAATCAGATGTTCACCTTTTAAATTCTTTGGTAAGTCTTTCCAGTTGCAGGTTCAGGTTATTCTATTCAAACAATATATTTTTGTTGTGTGGATCATAAATTTTGTTGCCATAATTCTCATTTCTCTTTTAAGCCACATAGGAAAAGCATGTTGTGGTTACATATTCTATAATTGCATAGAGTCCTGTGTTTCATCAAATGTTGAATCATTTTCTTTGTTTAAGCATTCATAACTGCTGATCTTGTTTATTAGATCTAGAGGCTATTTTTCCTTTGGTTTTTAATGTTTAACTGTTATTTATGTGTTTATATTCAAGATCTTTGAGTTTTTTTCTTCCTGAAATGCTCTCTGACAAAGTACCAGATATCTTCCTTCTATTCTTGCTCTCAAGTTCTGGAGTGATGACCAAATTAGAAAACAAACAAACAAACAAAAAATTGCAAAAATCTCCCTGGGACATAAAATGTTTAACCTTTTATCCAATGTTCCATATCTATAGTCTTTCACCTTTGAATTGAAACTGAGTAGAAGGGAAGACTGCCTTTAAAATGTCTCTTCTTTGGAATCAAGCTTTGACATTGTATTTTCAGAAAAATCAGTTTTATTTTATTTTTGTTTGTTCCATCTATTCTGATTCTTCTTATTTCACTTTATATCAATTCATCTAAATCTTCCTATATATATATATTCATTCTATCAATCATTTCCAACAATGTTGTTATTCCATTATATTCATGTAACTCATATTGCCAATTTCAATTCAAAGTGAATGAATATTCACTTTATTTCCAAGTCTTTACTATCACAGGATATATTGCTATGAATACTCTAGTGGATACAGGGCTTTCTTTTTATTATTGGTCTTTGTCAGATGCATGCCTAGTGGTGGTATCTCTGGAACAAAGGACACAGAAATTTTAATGACTTTCTTATCATAATTTGAAATTGCTTTCCAGAATGGTTAAACCAACTCATAGCTGCACTAACACTATATTCACATGTTCACATTTCTAAAAGCCTTCAAACATCAACTATTGTCTTTTGTCATTTTTTCCAATTTGCTGGGGATTAGGTAGAATCATGGAGTTGGTTTCATTTGCACTTGCTTATCATTAGTGATTGGGAGCAAAATTTTATATGGATATTAATAGTTTGCAGTTCTTTCGAGAACTGTTGTTTCTGATCTTTTTATTTATGCCATTTATTTAATATGATCTCTTTTCACCTTTCTGAATTTAATAATTCCATTTTGCTAGCTCTAATTTTTAATTAAAGATGTATAGGTTTTTCGGTATTACTTGGTTAAAAATCTTTTTTATGTTACTTCAATTGTTCTTTTTCTTTCAGTTTTTATCATTTTCACCTATGATACTGATAACTTACTGATAGGTTTTTCCTTTTGGAGCCCTAGTAAGTTTATATCTTAGATTCTCTACTTTCAAATTCAATTAATTAATTTTCATTTTTTCTTCCTTCTTAAAAGAAGCATTCAGGGATATCAAGTTGCTTTTTAGGAATGTTTTTTTTCTATTTCTCTTTTACTATTAAAGACACTGCCACCTCCCAGTCTCCAAAGCTCACAACTTGGTGTCATCTGTGACTTTTGACTCTCTCTTTATCCCTCCCCCATTTAATCAGTTATAGGTGCTGTTGATTGATTCTATCCTCATAATATCTGTTTTATATATGATGCTTTATTTTCTCAGGCATGATCCTCACTCTGGTGCAGGTCTTATGATTTTGGTGGTATTATGGATTATTACACTGTCAGTGATAGTTCTTTCTGCTGGGCCTTACATCACTTTTGGGTTTGTAACCTTTGTGGATTCCCATTCTGCAAGGGGCATTCATTCTGGTTGCCCGCTTTGATGATGTCAAGCATTAGTAGCTTTTTCTGGACCCCATCCATAGTCACCAGAGATCTTCCCATCCAGTGTATTCCACAAAACTTGATTGAGGACCCTGAACCTTGATTTTTTTTCTTTCTTCCCATTTACTTACAATACGATTGGTCATTTTATAATTAACTATTTTTTTGAAATTCCTATTTTTGGTGTTGATTTTTAGAGTAAAAAAAGAAAGTTTTAAGACTTAACAAAGATCTCTTCCACATTCTTCAATACTATCTTTTGTGTTGCAATAGCCCCCATGCCCAATGTGGGTATCCTGTATCAGTATATTGTAGCTCTTGTTTTTTCCCTTATATTAGCATATAAGCTTAAAAGAGCAAGGGTTATCTTCCTCCCTCCTTCCCTCCCTCCCTCTCTCTCTCCATTGCTTGCTTGCTTGCTTGCTTGCTTCCTTCCTTCCTTCCTTCCTTCCTTCCTTCAACAGGTTCAGTATATCAATCTACCTGTTTCTCTGTCTCTCCATTCTCTTTCAACTCCAGGATCAAATATACAACCCTCTAGCATTCAACACCTTCCATAAAGTTGGCCCTTTCTCCAAAGTCAGTCTTTTAAAACTTTTCCCCCCTCTACAGACTCTGTAATCTAGGAACATTGGTTTCCTTTCTATTTCTCTCATATGACAGTTCATATCCCAACACTAGACATTCTATGTATTTTCAACAGTTTTTTCTTCCATAACTAGAAGATCTCTCTCTCTCTCTCTCTCTCTCTCTCTCTCTCTCTCTCTCTCTCTCTCTCTCTCTCATATTTCTTTCCTTCTTCACTTTCATGACTTCCTTCAGAACTCACCTAAAATCTCACCTTTTCTATGAAATAGTTATCAATTCTTCTTATTACAAATAAATACAATCTCTTGATTATGCTTAACTTATTTTCTCTATATTTATACCTAACTGTTTCCATGTTGTTTCTGCCACTAGATTGGAGATCTTGGAATACAGTGACTGATGTGCATATACAGATGGTTTGTTTTTTTGTGTGTGTGTGTATGTTTGGGATGAGTGTCTTTATTTATCCTCAATGTTTACCACAGTGCCTGATATATAGTAGGTGCTTCATAAATACTTGTGATTTTATCCCATATATTTTTGTATGTTTTCCATATTTTGATGTGATCTTCAATCTGGGAAGTTTTATGGAGGGAAGAAAATTGAGCAGGGAGTGATATTTTAGTCAGTTTTATGAAATTAAAATTGGGCACTGCAATGTTTAGAGCTTATAATCTACTTGTGTAGAAGGACTTATAAATATGAAATGATAAAGATAATCATAATTTATTTTTTCTGTATTACTTTACAGAACTTAAAGTGTATTCCTTACAAAAACTCTGGCACTATAATCATTTACACATAAGAAAAGTGGAGTTCATAGAATTTATAGAGTTAATAGAGACTTGTTTCTGGTATTGTAACTGAAAATATAAAAAAAATTAAACCAATTTCTGGGCCCAAGGAGACAATAGTAATAGCCATCTTCCATTAAAGGACTTCTTCCACTCCAGATAAAATGTATGGCTCAAGTTCCATTCTGGTGGAAACTCCTGGTCCCTAACCATTATAGTTATTTTGTTTTTTATTGAATGATCTGACTCTTTATACTCCCAACCTGGAGCTCTGGAGAAAATGACTTACAGTTTAGATTTGACTCATTTTAGGTTCTTACCAATAGGGACTAAAAAACTATGCAATGTCCAGTACAGATCTGGTGGAGGGCAGCTATTTATTTCCTTCACTCAAATCAATTACTTAAAATATGAAAGAATCAAATGTGCATGCCAATGAACACTTAAACCTAAAGTGATAATTAAAAAACTATTATACTACTGTCCCATGAAGTGAATTCTTAAAACACTAAAATATGGAAGATTTTGTGAGACTACTGAATTTTCATTTCTATTTTACCTTGAACTCTGCACCATCAAAAATCTTTCTCAAGGTAAATGTCTTCTGGGAACTCGCACTTGGTTGTGGGCCCCACCACTTGCATTTCTTGAACCATTCTTCCCTTTCTAATGTGCTTATGTAATCTATTCATGAACACGATGAAACACTTTATTATCTTTTGAGTGAATAATAATTTATTTCTTCAGAAACTGTGGTATGCTCTGACTTGTATGCATTTGATATCATCTGGAGATAATTAAAAATAAGTCCTGAAGATTATATAAGCAACTCTATTTTGTTTTTTAAAGGTGTTTTATTTTTTCAAAAGAAAGTTAAAATCATTCAATCCTACTTAATTCAGGACATATATGTTTTATGTACATAATATATCATGTGTGTATATTATATGTAAATACCTATATGTGTATTTATATTTATTTTTATAGAATTAAATTATTCTCTCTGTTTCTCATTCTCAGTCTCAAATATTTACAAGCACATATATACACACATTTGGCATATTGTTATGTAACTCTTGGGAAGGAATTAATTGGAGAGTGTTGTATGATCCTAATGGGACACCTAGATATAATAGTGATCCCAAAGGTCAACCCAAACATAGCTGATGTTATGAGAATATGTGGAATCTGCTTACTCCAATCCCAAGATAACAAAACTGTAACCTAGGGCTAACAGCCTGAGTTAAGGACACAGCTGACTCTTGTCCCAACTGAAGTCCTAGTGAGTTGATGGTGTTGACTAAATTTCTTAGCTTGATACACCATAGATCTTGGATGTTTGGTCTATCAGGGTTAATTAATTAATTGACTTTTTCTGACAGGATTTAATCTTAACTGATGGTTAATGGAATATTGGAAATAAAACCCCTTTCCTGGCTGAACAGGATCCTGCTAACTGAAGCCTCCCTTGGATCTTTGAGAATTCATAGGCAAGTGGCTTCTTGGAAAGATGGTTTAATTGTTGAAAGTTTAGGGAAAAGGGAACTGGGTAAAGATGGAAAGTGGGAATTGGGATTTCCTGAGTAATCTAGGTTGAATATCTTGTTGAAGAATCTTCACTTGATTATTATTGGTTAAGGATCTTGGTTGGCTGACAGCCTGGCTAAGGCCTATTTGGCCTCAGCCCTAAGTCAAGGCTTGACCCTGCTAATGATAGATTTCTTTGCAGATCTTCTTGTTGATAATAAACAGAGAACTGAGGTTAATGGGTTACAGTTGAAACAGTCTGTAAGCTAGAGTTGGTTTCTGAGTAAAGAGAGAATAAGCTATACCTAAACCCTTCTTCACCCTTGCTCAAATATCTCCAAATAGAGACAAAGTATCTTAAAACTGAGACCAAGATCTGTTCAGATCTCTTCTTTTTATAGGCAAATTTCAAGTGCCATGTCTCATGCCAGACTCACACCAAGCTCACGCCACCTCAGTCCATTCTGCATTCTAAGCGGGTAACTGTCTATCACTCTTGACCCAACATGGCTGCCATTATATTTCTTTACAATATGTGATCTATATGCATACATATGATATGTGTGTATTATACACACATACATATAGACTTTATAATCCTAGAATGTAGCCTGGGGACACTGAGAATTTAAGTGACTTGACCTCTTAAGGATCATACAGCTAATATTTGTCAGAGTCATGAAGTCACCAATGTCTTGTTGAATTTGAGATTAACTCTATTCATTATGCCACATTTATATCAAAGAAGAAATGTATCTATACATACATTATATATTATGCATGCACATATATCACAGTTATGGATAATCTCTGTAAATTGTCCTTCTGGTTGCATATCATACTCAGGCAAAATTTTTCACTTGGTTATTCCATTGTCGACAGAAAGGCCATGTCTTTATGTATCTTAATTATGTGTCTCTGCAGTTTTCTGAGATCTACTGAAATCAGCATAATGATAACCACAAAAAGGAACATTATCATTGAGAGGGAATCCTTTTTCCATTTGGATTCTATAATGGATATTTTCTTAGAATGTAGAAACTATCTTTGGTCAATGTGTATTACTTTGCTTTATGACTCATTTAATATTAATAATGAGAAGATTATGAATCTTCTTTCAACTCTCATGGAATATTGTAAGATATATTCATGGGACAGACTTTAAGATAGTCTTTTGATTAATCAAATTAGTTTCATATATTCAATAAACATGGATATTGATCTTGAATTCTATTTACTTTATGTCAATGAGATGTTTTAAAAAATGCTATTGAATATAGTTTGCACAAGTGCACCTCTTTCCTTCATAACATTTCCATCAATAATATCTTTATGTGCATATGTTATTTTCATAATTTTTTATAAATTTGAGAAAGTTGGCCTTTGGTTGTTACTTGGTTACCCCCCTTTTTTCTTTTAATACTATCTCAAGCTTTTTTGTTTTGGTTTGGTTTTTTCCCTAGTCTCTTAGCATACACCATTTATATGCTTTGAGGATTGAGGTAGTTTTTCCAAATATTGATATAACCATTTTTAGCTGAGGAAACAGGATAAGATGAATTTTATTATTTGTCCATAGCCAATGGAAAAAACCTATATATAATGGCTCAAATTTTCTAACTGCAAACTCAGCCCCCTTCAGATGTTTTGTTTGCAAGAAGGAATTTAAAAAAAAAAAAAAACTCATGATACCATTTATAGAAGAATTCCCATCCTTTCAATAAAAATTTGCACTTTGTCTGCAATTTATAGTCTTAGAGGTTGCCCGGGGGTTCTGAGAACTTGGGTGATTTGATTGTTTAAGAAATACACATCTAGTATTTTTCAGAGGTAGGACTTCAGCCTGTCTTGATGAATCTAAGAATTTCTATTTACTATGCCATGCTGATGCAAAAGAAGAAATATGTATCTAAAAAGTTTCTAGAATGAATAATAACCTTCAGGATTTTCAACATCAACTCCCTACATCGTGGGGAAAATACAGTGGTTTTGTTTATAGTCTGATTGCAGAAGGAGAGATAACTGGAGGAGTTTTAAAATGAAAACTGTTTTAATGGTTCATATAAGACAAGGAATCTATAGAATATGACTTTGGGGTACTCTCTGGACAAATTGCCCATTATTGGCTATAACCTGCTCAAACTAAATTAGAATTATTACTAATTAAGGGTGTGTGAATAAATTTGAATATATTAGTATTTGCTGGTCTCGGTGTTTATTAACTTTATAGTCTTGTTTTAGAAATTTTCATGGCTCTGCAGCAATCCTATTTGGGGGGTTATCTGCTGGAGAAAGAGGTAGCAGAGGAATTAGAAAAGGAAGATGTGCAATTAATTAAAAGGGTATTAGTTCTTGCTCCTAATTAAAATCAAATGAAAATAGAAATTTGACAGGTGTTTGGCCAGAAAGGAAGTATTAAACAGTTTTCAATCTTTGGGGAAAGTGAAATATGAAGGAGGGGGAGAGAAACCCCAAATGCTATCAAAGACATTTTGAGGGCATTACTTCATCACTCATCCTACTAATAGCTCATATTTCTTTTATGATTTACAGAGCACATGATAACCTTAAGAGTTAGATGGGACAAGTATTATTATTTCAGTATACTTTTCCAGCTTTATTTCCATTATTTCAATTCATATAATCTATGATCCAGCACACTTAACTATTAACTACTCTTGAAACCTTGTATTCTAGCTCATTTTCATCTCCTTGTCTGTGTTTTCATATAGTCTATTCTTCAATTCTGGAATACATTCACTTCTCCCTTCCCCAATTTAGAAATCTAATCTTGTTTCAAGTCTCAGTTCAGATGTTTCCTCCTCTAGGAAGTCTTCCTAGATTGTCCAAGTCAGTAGTTTTCCCTCTCTCTTCCGATTACCTAGAAAGAAAGTATTGGACCAGAGGAAAAGTCTTTGATTTGGAGTCAAAGGACTTAGGCTTGAATCATGGCTTTGTCTGTTATTCCAATGTATGATTTTGCATTAGTCATTCCTTCCTGGGATTCCACATTCATTAGCAGAATGAGTGGATTGAACTGGATGATATTTGAGTTCTATCCCAGGTCTAAATGTATGTTGCTATGACCTTGTTTTTAGTTATATTAATATATCCTTCCCTCACAGACTTTAAGAGACTCGAGCTCACTTAATAACAATTCATTGAATTGAATTTTATAGAGTAGGAAATTAAGTATAGGATAAATGACTTACTAGCATGTTTCATTGTGTGAAGGTTAGGAACTAAATCCAGTTTATTTTAAATCTACCCATTATAGCTTTAAGTCCTCTGTAGTTAAATTATATGCCCCACTATTTTTTGCTTATCAAAATTGCATTCTCAATGGATTTCCCTAATGTACTTATCAAATCTGATTCTACTCAAATAACTTCCGAAATAATTTTATTTGATTTCTGGATCATATCAGGCAGTCATGGAAAAGTAATTAATAAACACCAGAGGTATGTTTCTGATTCAGAGGAGAGAGTATGGAATTTGGATTCAGATGATCATGGTTCAGTCATTCTTCATGGATGGAATTTCCCTTCTAGGAAACCTAATGTTGTGCCTGCTAGCTTCTAAGTTAGTGTTTTTTAAGATAACCGAGGCATTTTATAATCCATATATATATTTGGTAACTGAGATTCTTTTTTTAATAATTCTTATTTTTTAGAAAAGTTATCATGGCTGCATGATTCATGTTCTTACTTTCCCCTTCTCCCCACCACCTCCTCCCCTCCCCCCACAGCCGATGGGCATTTCCACTGGTTTTAACTTGTGTCATCGATCAAGTCCTATTTCCAAATTGTTGATAGTTGCATTGGTGTGGTAGTTTCAAGTGTACATCCCCAATCATGTCCGCCTCAACCCATGTGTTCAAGCAGTTGCTTTTCTTCTGTTTCCTCTCCTGTAGTTCTTCCTCTGAGATTCTGATGAGACTGTCTTATTCTTAGAGTTTAGGATTCATACCACTTTGATGTAATTGCACTTAGGTACATTTACTTAAATAGTATGATTTCATAGGTTCTATGAAAGAGAAGGTTTTCTTCTTCCTAAAACTTCCAAATACAATTTGCTGATATAGTAGGGCGCAACACTCATATGAAAGATGTATTTTGGTAATTGTAATAGAAGTAATAGATAATTTGTAATAGAGATCCCCTTCTCCCCATTTTGGAACATGTTCAATCATTCTATAACTAGTTCTGGTTAGCTAATCTTGTGACAAAGATTTGAACTGTCGTTTGGATATATAACCAGTATTCAAAAATGACTAATGAGACAAATGGTCTGTGTTCGAGTAGGAGTCAAGGACTAAGCACTTAATAAGAAGAGAGACCTTAGGCTTCTATCTCATCATCAGGTTTAAGTAGTGCATAAGTATATGGCCCCACATGAGTATATGTTTTTCTTTCTGGGGTATTTTCCCCCTGCTTTTAGATGAAAAAAATTGAAGAAAATTATCACTTTGTGAGCTCTTAAAAGTCAACTTGTCAAGCCACCAAAAAAGTCTGAGGGTCCAAGTTCATACCAAGTTTTTCAGTCAGCCAGTCCATCATTGAGGTCCTGGGAGATCTAATCCAATGACAATTGAGAAGATAATTCATCCTTCACATTTGGAAGTACCCTAGGTTAAACTAATGGTTAAGTGGAAACTGTGTCACTACTGAGCCTACTATCTCTAGGGACCCTGGTAGCATAGCGGAGAATGTGCTTCTAGATGTTGAGAAGATATATAAAGTAGAAACTTCTATTTTATATGTTAATTGGAGGGGAGAACATCCTTGAATAGGAGCTTAAACCAATAGCATTAGAGAAGAGTATCCCACAGGAATAAAAGGGTATCCCTAAAATCTTGAAGGATCATATAGTAGGACTATTACCTAATTATTTCTTTAAACTCTGCTTTTTAAAGCAATTTTTGTACATAAAATGCCTTTTTTCTACATTATATGATCAAAATGATCATTTTATCAAATTTTCCTTTATTTCCTTGTCATACACATTTCCTCTGACAGTAGATATCAAAGGTAATATTTTCCTTATTTCTTTCATTTGTTTATGGCGTGACCTTTTTATATCTAAATCATATATCCAAATAGAGCTTACTTTGGCACAGAGGTATGTATATTGCTATAATTCTAATATTTTCCATACTGATATTGCTATTCATTATAAAAATATTTTTCACAGCACTTTTTGTTATGACAAAAAGATGGAAACTAAGAGAAAATCCATCAGCTATGAAATATTTGAACAAATTGTAGTAAATATTAATGTAATGAAATTGTACTTTAAGAAATGAGGACATATGTGATTTCAAAGAGACATGGAAAAACTTGTATGTAGTGATAGAGTGAAATAAGCAGAACCAGAGGAATATTTTATACTATAACATCCATATTATAATATGCTAACAATTTTGAAGACTTGTGTAAACTATTAAACAATAACATTAGTAAAACCAGGTGAACAATTTATATAATATCAAAAGTATAAAACTAAACAACTGTGTAAGCTATAAGAACTCTGATCAATGCAATAAATATCCATAATTACGGAGGACTGATGATAAATCATGCTTTTCTTTCTTTTTTCCCCTAAAACCTGATCTTCCATCTTAGAATTGATACTGGGTTTTGGTTCCAAGACAGAAGAGTGGTAAGGGCTAGAAAATGGGGATTAAATGACTTGCCCAGAGTCATACAACCAGGAAGTGTCTGAGAATAGGTTTGAACCCAAGACTTCCCATCTCCAGGCCTGATTCTCAATACTTAGCCACCTAGATGCCCCTGAAGTATGCTTTTCAACTTCTGATGAAGGTAATTGTTACAGTGTGTAAAATAATACACACCGACCATCCCCAAAGCCTCATTACAACTTTAACCTTTGATAGCTTAATAAAAGAGTCCTTGTAGCAAAGATGCAGGTTGAATAAAGCATTTTTTCATTTCCAATTTGTAGTAGTAGTACAAACTGCTGTACTAGCAGCAGCAGCAGCTGCAGCAGCAGCAGCAGCAGCAGCAGCAGCAGCAGTAGTAGTAGTAGTAGTGGTAGTGGTAGTGGTAGTGGTAGTAGCAGCAGCAGCAGTAGCAGTAACACCTCTGGCAGTAGTGGTAGGGATGCAATAATAATAATCACTAATATTAAATATTGTTTATGTTTTGGAAAGTGTTATCCATGTATCTTCTCATTTGGCCTCTATGACAACCCTGTGAGATAGGTACCATTATTAATTTCATTTTATCAAGTAAGAAAACGAAGACGAGAGAGGATAAATATCTTGCCAAGAATATCTCAGCTAACAAGCATTTAAGGCAAGATTTGAACTCGGGTCTTCCAAAACCCAATATTTAATTCACTGTGTTATATAACTGTTATTCTCACTCTTTTCATTTCTGAAAAGTAATGGAAGGTAAAACTAGTTTACTCAGTAGATTAAGAGTCAGGTCTAGAGATGGGAGGTTCTGGGTTCAAATGATTGATATTTTCTAGATATGTAATCCTGGGTAAGTCATTTAACCACCATTGTCTAGTGCTTACCACTCTTCTGCCTTAGAACTAATATATAGTATTCTAATATGGAAAGAAAGAGTTTTTTAAAAGTCTTGGCAGTGCTCAGCAATCAGAACAGCTATTTATTTAAGTCCTTGAGGATATAGTTTATCTGGGCCAGGAGCTTGAACTCAGGAAGAACAGCTGGGTGCCCTTTACTATTTTCTTACTGTATAATGTCAAATCTACTTTTCCATACACAATAGCTATGAGACCTTTGGGGAGTCATTTTATCTCTTTAAATTTAGTTTCTTCCTTTATAGAATGTGACTAATAACATTTTTACTTGCTCCTTACAAGGCTGTGGTAAGGTCCTTTGTCCATCTTAAGGTATAATAGAAAAAAGAACCCCCAAATCAGGCTCTTTTTCATAGGGTAGTGAGGTCCTCAGCACTGAACATGCTCAAGTAGATGAACGATAAACATATTCAGGAAAGTTATGGATTACATTTTTGCTTTGGAAATATATTGGATTAGATGACCACTAGAGCTTTTTTTTAAATTCTGCATTTCTATGATTCTAAAAAAGATGTAACACTTGTAAGACTTGTTGCTAAAAAAACAAAACAATGATATCAATGCCAACGACAAACCACAGGTAATCAGATCAAACAGCTTTTTCTATCCATTTTTAGAAACCATGCTAGTTAACGGAAAGCGTACAAGGTAGCCTTTTCCTCCTGGACTTTCTGGGGTAACTTGGTACCTACAATTGAGCATCACTTTCAACTCTGGGCCACGCTGATACTTTGCCAATGTCCTTCAAAATCATACACAACTTAAAAACGTGATGATCTACCTCTCCAGCTTCTTTACACTACTGTTTCCCTGGAGATTGTCACAGCCGAAACAGCAGAATATATTTCAAGAATGCTGACCCTAGTGTAAGGGGCACAGTGCTTTTGCTCTATTATATCTCCTGAAGTACAAACATTAATCTCTTCTTTTCTCAAAGCTTATCAGGTGATGCAAAGGTGAACTCACTCGTGAGGATCCATTTTTGCACAGCTATGGAGCTTACACCAAAAATGCAGAAGAGCATGTTTTCTCTAACAGAGTATCTATTACAAGGATGGATCTTATTTAGCTTACAGTGGATGTCCTGTGTAGAGGACAATTTTTCAGGAAAGATTTAAATGACTTTACTTGAATTCCTAGATGATACCTAAAACATAAATGGAAAAACACATATAAATATTGTCATTAATTAATTTCCAATGCCCACGTTGAAAAGGTAGTTTTAAGAGGGAAAGATAAAGTCTTTTCATTAACTAAAAATAGTTGTATTCAACTCTTGACATTTTCTGGCATGCTCTACATGAACCACAGCCTTTCAGAAAGTCAAGAGTATGAGACTAAAGTACTTAAGTTAAGAAAGTAGTAGGGATCCTGGTCTCTAATTCCAATGGACAAGATAGAAGTAGCATGAGGCAGAGGGAAGAGGTAAAAGATGAATCCAAAGTTATGTGACTTGAAGGATGAGAGAATTTGTAGAAAAAAAAAAACAACAAGAGGATCCAAAAGAGACCTTCGAGTCTATCCATAGTTAGGAAATGAATGAAGAACCAACAGAGGAAGCTTTGAGAAGACTTCAAAGAGTTAGGAGGAGAATCAGAGAGTACACCTACATTCACAATTTAGAACAGGGAAGTATCTAGTGCCCCTCATTTTCTTTTTAAAAACCCTTATCTTCTGTCTTAGAATCTATACTGTATATTAGTTCTAATGCAAAAGAGCAGTAATGGCTAGGCAATGGGGGTTAAGTGACTTACTCAGGTCACAGAGCTAGGAAGTATTTTAGGCTATATTTGAACCCACAATTTCCTATCCGTAGGCCTGGCTCTCAAACTACTGAGCTATGTTGCTGCTCCCTCTCACTTTCATGAATACAGGGATCCCTTTATACAATGAAAAAAATTTTATGGAGTTACTCATGATTGTTGTTCTCTATTAGCAAGCACTGATTAAGAAAAATAGAAAATAGAAAAATATTATGAATACATTAACATTTTTCTATAAATTTGTATTTTTAACACACTAGACTGTGACAGTATGCTAAAGTAGATAAAGGGTTAGATTTAAAGACTGGTGATTATCATCCCCCATCAGGTATTATTAGATGTGTGATTGAGCAAGCCACATGCCATCTCAGTCACACATATAAATATCCAGTTTTGAAAATTAGAAGTGAATGGTTGTTCTGCCTTGCTAAGAGATACTTTCCACATTGCGAATTCTCCACAACAATGAAATTACAGGAATGGCCTGCACAGAGGTGAGGAAGTACTGAAGATGTTCTATATAATTTCAGATTCTTTTCTCTCTTACTTTGAAAAAATTGTTAGAGTGGATGGTTATTTGGGAGACAGAAGAAGAGAAATACAGGAAAAATAACTAATGTAAAAATAAAAAATATCAAAAATGAAAAATATCAATTTAAAGCAATGGCAAGAATAGATACAATATCTACTACACACATTTAAAAACTAGTAATATTTAGAGGTGAATTTGTCTTCTCTTTTAATCTGTAAGTCATGTTATACTGAGCCATTTAATGAACGAGACCACTTACAATGATTTTGTGGTGTTCCAGAAATCTGATAGGATGGGGGTTACTGATCTCATCATTCCCCTATATGAAGAAACTGAGCCACAAAAAGGTAAACGGATTGCCAAAAGTCACACAAGTACATTAATAAATAACAGATGATAGGATTTGAACCTAGTTACTCTAACTCCATGTTCCATGTTCTTTCCACTATGCCATTCAAAGTTTGGGAAACTCTAGTTCTTATTGTTGATTTGTTTGATGGTATTTTAACACTCCAACCCCTACTCCCCATTATCAAAACATTCCCCATGTTGTCTCCGAACTGCAAATTATTGTGATATGCAAATCTCCTTTAAATTCAGTAAACATTTTTAAAATTATTTCTGGAAATCTATACAATGTAATTTCCTACCCCTCTTGGAGATAATTAACAAAATGCAAATTTGGTTAATGCAGCTTTACATGTTTTTCATAGCTGTAGCTTAGAAATGTATCCACAGTACATCTTCTCATTGTACAATATTCTGCTCAAAAGAGAAAAAAACACCACATAGCCCTGAAGTCACAAATCATTATTCTCATGGCTTTAGTTTGCTTTTACTCACTGTTTCCTCCAATCCAGATCACTCTTCTCCCACAACTCCAATTTTCATTCCACCTGTGGGCAAAGGAGCAGCAGAAGCATATGGAAATGGATGTCATTTATCTTTCTCACTAAGTCTCTCCAATATTGGAAGCTCCTACAATTTCAGATTTTCCTTTTCTGGGCATATAAAATTAGCCATTAGCATATGTACCCATCTGTAGTCATATAAATCCCTTTCCCCTTTTCTGGGAAGCCTTGAAACCATTTTTCCTCCCGACCATACCTGAACAAATGTCTCATCTTGTTTTCCCTCATCCTTTTTGTCCCACTGGCTATCTTGTTAGATTTACTTGCTGGCATGATTACCATCAGTTCTGCAGAAAGAGAAATATAATGAGACACCTACAGTGAGTAGGATTGGGTTATTTGAGGTTACATAGGATTTAGACCCATGGAATAGGAATTTCCATTTCCTTGCTCAAAAACATTCAATGAATAAAATACAAATTTACCAGCCTGATGTTTAAAGCACTGCACAATCTGGTTCTAGCCTATTTTCTCAGTATTATTTCAAATTATACCTCTTCCTATATATGTTTTAACTTACCTAGATTACTGACAGTTCTAGAAAAATAATACATTCCATCTGCATTTTCTCCATAAATTCATTTAGGTTGCCACCCATATTTGGAATACACAATCTTTTCATCACCACCTCTCAGGCTTCTTTAAAAAAAGCCAATATGTCCTTTTTCCTTGAATTCCCAGATATCCCAATTGTTTATGCTCTCTTCCTCTAAAAATTTGCACATTGGACATGCTTAATAATAAATGCATTTTAATAATTCCAGTATTTTTGCCTTAAGATTAACTTTCAATAAACAGGTAATTTTCAATAAACATTTTAAATTACGTATTGTTTTCTTTGACTTGCTGCTTCCATATACATCAAGATATTAGATATTACACCTAAAAGTTGATTAATGTATTATAAAGATTATATGTCCTTATTTACATTTTTTGCCTTGATATTCATTAGGGAGATTGAACTATTTTTTTCTTTCTCTGTTTTTGCTCTTTCTGGTTTAGTTATCAGTGCCACATTTGTGTTGTAAAAGAGTTTGGTAGGATGCTTTCTTTAGACACTTTTTCCAAATATTTTCTATTATATTGGGATTAATTATTCTTTAAATGTTTGGGAGAATTCATTTGGGAATCCTTCTGGATCTAAGCATTTTTTCACCAATACCTTCTTCAATTTCTTTTTCTGAGATGGGATTCTTTAACTATTCTATTTCCTCTTCTGATAATGTAGCCAATTTACATTTTTGTAAATTAATCCTTTTCATTAAGATTATCAGATTTGTTAGCATATATTTGGGTAAAATAGCTCATAATAATTACTTAAATTTCCTCTTCATCAATGGTGAATCCACCCTTTTCATTTTTGATACTTGTAACTTATTTTCCTTTCTTTTTAAAATCAAATTAACTATTGACTTATCTACATTATTTTTCACAAAACCAACTCCTTGTCTTATTTAATAGTTTAATTGTTTTCTTACTTTAAATTTTATTTATCTGAACTTTGATTTTCAGAATTTTCAATTTGGTGTGTAAGTGAGGATACTTAATTGGTTCTTTTTCTAGTTTTTTTATTTGCATGTCCATTTCATTAATCTGTTCTTTTTCTATTTGATCAATCTAAGTAATTAGAGATGTATATTTTCCCTTAAGTACTGCTTTAGCTGTATCCCATAAATTTTTACATGTCTCATTTTTGTTATTCTCCTTAATAAAATTATTGATTGTTTCTATAAAAAGACTGTATGTCCAAATGATCTCATTCTATCTTTAAGCTGAGCAAAAAATGAATTGAGTATAATAACAAGAATAGAAAGCATGCATCAACAATTCAAGACTTTTCTCTCCAGTCTTCTTATTAAATAAAGATACATGTGGAGGTTTCATGAACCTATACATATCTTAAGGATGAGTGAATGTGAAAGGAATACTTATTCACCTAAATCCAATTTTCAGTGTCATCTGAGTGAATTGCCATTTAGAGTGGAGAAGTGATGACATTCAGAAGACATATTTGGACTAAGAAACATTGACTCTATTAGTAGTTTACAATCATCTGTTTGACATACAAAAGAGTCAAAATTAGCCAGTTAGTCTGGATTATTTATTCAAAATAGCTGTCACTAACCCTACAGTCACCTTGGATGGGCAAGAGGCCACCTAAGAGTTAAAACTAATGTTAGAACCACCAAATTGAGCTTAACAGAAAACCAGTCGACACCTTCCCACCTCTCTCATCACTGCCGTGTTATGGCAGAGGGGGTTGCATAGTTCATCAAAGCTGTCAACTATACCATGCAGGGATAAGAAAAACAGGTCATATTAGAGAATTCTGACAATTACTATGTGATCTGCTAGAGAAGAAAGTGGCAAAATACTTCAGTGTCTCTGCCAAGAAAACTCCACAGACCGTACTAAAATGATAAAAGAAATGACATTGGAAGATGATCCTCTCAGGTCAGAAGGTGTCCAACATGCCACTGGGGCAGTGTGGAGGACAACTACTAATGAAGTGACTGGGCCAAAGACAAAAGGAAGCTCAGCTGTGGATGCATCTGTTGATGAAAGAAAAGTCCAATGGTGTTAAGATCAATATTGCATAGCAACCTGGAATGAAAAATCTATGAACCAAGATAAGCTGAATGTGGTCAAATAGGCGATGGAACGTGAAACTGGTCAGACTTTGAGAAATAGTAGAAGATAGAAAGACTTAGTGTGCTATTAGTCCAGGGGCCCACAAAGAGTCAGACAAAACCAAACAAGAAAAACAAGGAAATGATACCAGCATATGAGATCAATAGTTTTGTGATGAAGCAACAAATAGTGTTTTCTCAGACAGAGAGGAGTTCCAAGTGTGTTACAGGCCTAGGAGTATCAGTTGTCTGATCTATGCATGCCCTTCAACCAAGGATAGGTTAGAAGAATATATCTCTGTATATATGAATATGAATAGATTTTTATTATTTACCTTGCAATTTTGTTTAACTATGCTTTCAAATCCTTTGGCTTTTCTTTTTAAAAAGAAAATTTATTTGTGCCTTTTGAACTGTATTTTGGACAAATACTGCCTTAAAAATATTGTGGCTTTTGTGTGTCCAAAATTCAGTCCCAATTTGGAACATGGAAGTAAAATTAACTTCTAAATATCATGCAATATCATATGGGTGGTCCCTCTTGTTGCACAAAGGTAAGTAGATGAAGTATTTAAATTAAAAGCTTTCTAAGGGCCATGCACTACGATATTCTTACATTGGGGATACAAATATGAGTAAATAACACAGTTTTTACTCTCAAGAAGATTACAACCTAATATGAGGAGACAACACATAAAGGGATCTCGGAAATCAGTGAGTAATACCTGCATAGAGTAAAAAAAAAGTGTGAGTTGCGAATGAAGGGAGCATAGCTGAGACTCCTCAAGAATTAGAAATCCTACCTAGTAACTCACTAATCAGGCAAGCAGGTTCCATGCTAAAGTAATTCCAAGGTGGACAAAGTTGGTGAAGAGATGAAAGAGTTCAGAAAGTGCCACTAGACTTACAGTCAAAGACTCAACTATATTAACATCCCATCTCTTACCACTTACTACTTGTGTGACCTCAGAGAAAACAATTAACCTTTCTGCCTAGTGTTTTGTTTTGTTTTATTTTGCTTTATCTGAAAATTAAAGGGTTGGACGATGGGATGTCTAATTTTCCTTTTTACTTTAGATCCTGGGATATTTCAAATTATAATTCCTCAGCCCTTTTCACCTTGCTTGAAGAGAAACCCATTATGGTTCAAGAGTTAGAAGAGATAATTACCAAGGTCATCTCAAATGCACTTGTGTACCACCTCAGGCTGCACCCCCCCTTACTCTCTGGGAATAAGGGGTTAATGACCCTGTATACCTTACATATAAAAGGAATTTGATGTGAATTGGTGAAATTATAGCATCGAAAATGTGATTTGGGCCTTTATGCATTCACTGTGTGTACTATCCAAGTTGCTGCCTGAAAGTAGAATTATTTTATTTTCATATGAAGCAAATCTGCCTCTGTAGTGCCCCTCCCCCTCCCCCAATGAGTACAGTTAGCTACCAATGGGGGGGAGGAGGGAGGCGGGGATGGGGAAGTGGGAGAGGAAGAGAAATAAATAATATACCCTCACAGCCTTCTCATTATTATTTCTGGGAAAACATAATAAAGCTACAGCTGGCAGGCACTTATTTTTTTCTTAGTATTTAATAATAGAATTAATTGCTAAGTGGAAAGCTTGTAACCCCTTTTCTGTTGTGCCTTGCCCTCTGCTATCATTATGAATAGATGTAAAAATCAACGCTAATTATAATTCAGAATGTTTGAAGAAATAGATTGAACCATAAAAAAACCTCCCCCCCATCTTCCCCCAGGTGGCAAAAGTTGTATGTTTAAAATCCGTAGGCATCAGTAGACATAGTGTTTTAATGGAAAACTGAATACTCCCTCAAATTAGGTGTTTTTAGTTGTAAACCTTGGCAAGATTTCACAGTTTAGAAGCAATCATATGGGGAGTTTAGGGTACTTCGTGACATTCTAGGGCGTGTATGACAGGGTAGGATATAATGATTTAGTTTCTCTGTGAAGTTGATGCTTTCATTTTACGTGAAGCCACAGAGTCTATCGGGAAAAGATCTAATCTGATATGTAGGATACCTATTTTCTAGCCTGCATTCTGTCATTACTCTTTGACTTTTGTCAATTCTCTTCCCCTCTGTGAGTGTCAGTTTATTAATCTATAAAAGCTGCTTACGAGAAGATAGTGTGGTATAAAGAACAATGGTGGCATAGTCAAAAGATTGAGGTTTTTTTTTTTAAACCCTTGTACTTTGGTGTATTGTCTCATAGGTGGAAGATTGGTAAGGGTGGGCAATGGGGGTCAAGTGACCTGCCCAGGGTCACACAGCTTGGAAGTGGCTGAGGCCGAAAAGATTGAGTTTTAATGTGAGTTCAGTTACTTAGAGCCCTAGTGATCTCAGGTAAGATTATTCTACTCTCCAGGCTTTCAATTTCATGACCTTTAAATGTAAGGCTGTTTTAGGTGAGCTAGAATAGAAGAATGGACACATGTGACCTGTATAAATGTAGTATAAGCAAGGACAGTTCCTACTCTCAAGGAGTTCACATTCTAATGAGAGACAATACAGTTAGATTTCAATTGCACATCAGACAGAAAATCTCCAGTTCCCTAATCTCTAATAACAAAGAAAATAGTAATATATCTTTAATATCAACTCCATTGATTAAGATTATATCAGTTTCTGGTATTGAATCATTTGACTATACCAAAATCTTTGGTAGTGAATAGCTTTTTTCTTAGTTCTTTACTTACTGTGATTGCTGAGGTAACGGTACTCAAAGTTCCCATACTGACTCTCCAGAGGTGTTGCTTCCTGGAATAATTTCAGGGGTTGCATTGGAAGCAGAGCCATTGGTCTGGCGGAGGTTGATGTTCCCAGGACATGCCTGCTTGCTAGTACAAGTAGGTCAGCAGGTTAATGGTTGTGTTGTTGAAGCAGGAGGCCTTTTTCACAGGACAGCTCCTGTAGTCCTGGAGCCCATGATAGAAATGAGGTGAGAGGTTGGGAGACTTCTGCTATTCTAGAAGACTCTTATGTTCAGGGTTCTGGGCTCTCTTCATCAGAGTCTGAGGCAAGGTACTATTGAAGGTAGTGGTTATTGGAGTGCAGGCAGCATGACTAGCCTGATATCAATCACTTCTGACCTCTCCTGTAGTGTTGCTTGTCAGAGAAATAGAGTTCTCCCTCCTTGATCATCTGCAAGCAGAGACTGGATGACCATGAGTCAAATATGTTGCAGTAGAGATTTTTTTTGTGAAAGGGCTGGACAAGATGGATGATGAGATAGATCCCCTCCAATCCCATAGAAATAGGACCAGTGACAATTTGAAACTATGTCTAAAGAGTGCTAAAAGACTGTCTGCCCTTTGATCCAGCCATACCACTGCTGTGTTTATACCCGAAAGAGATAATAAGGAAAAAGGCTTGTACAAAAATATTTATAGCCACAGACTTTGTGGTGGCAATATATTGGAAAATGAGGGTATGTCCTTCAATTGGGGAATGGCTGAACAAATTGTGGTATATGCTAGTGATGGAATACTATTGTGCTCAAAGGAATAATGAACTGGAGGAATTCCATGTGAACTGGAACGACCTCCAGGAATTGATGCAGAGTGAAAGGAGCAGAACCAGGAGAACCTTATACACAGAGATCGATACACTGTGGTACAATCAAATGTAACGGACTTCTCTACTATCAACAATGCAATGATCCAGGACAACTCTGGGGGAATTATGAGAAAGAACTGTGGGAGTAGAAACACAGAAGAAAAACAACCTCCTGATCACATGGGTTGATGAGGATATGAATGGGGATGTAGAAGGATCACCCTAGTGCAAATATCAATAATATGCAAATAGGTCTTGATCAATGACATGTAAAACCCAGTGGAATTGTTCATTGACTATGGGAGGGGGTGGCGGTAGGGGAGGGAAAGAACATGAATCTTGTAACCATGTAAAAAATATTCTAAATTAATTAATTAAATTGAATTTTCCAAATTCAAAAAACAAAAACAAAAGATATAGGACCATTAAAAGAGATTGATGGAGTAAGTACTGAAAGATTTGGAGCCAGATACTGCTGTATCTACCAGCTTATCCAGGCAGTAGGTAGCAGTGGAGCTGAAGGTGGAGATGGCTACTTATACTGGTTTCTTAGTTCCACCACCTACCTTGGTTTAGATGGATAAAGGTCTGGGTTGCCAGCAAATATTCTGATAATTCTAAAACCCAAGATCCTATAACTCTATCCCACTTCAAGAGTCTGAGTCTATTAAGATGGTAGACAGAAATAAAACCAAATGATTGCTTTTGGGGGAGCTATCATGCAATATATGAGATAATATAGCTTATACAGGTATGAACTATGGCCTATCCCCATACTTACTGTCAAGGCTTTGAATTCATACAAACTTCATTTAGTCTTGGGAAGCTGAAGCAAATTGAGTCAGATGAATTTGTTTCTTTAGCATATTGGCCATACCTGGAGTTAATCTGGAGAAAATTCTCCAAAATAAAACTTAGTTCATGTATAGGTTTCCCCAGATATAGATAGCTCATCCTAAACTACTACAGAGGCATCCAATAAAATGAATGTAGTAGGGATGATGTATTTTTCTTTATTTTTAATATATCATTGTTGTTCTTTTCTTTTCATATCATCTACATTTCCCCTCTATTCCTTCTTTCCCCTTCTCCTCCATTCCATTCATTTTATTATTTATATTATTAATTAAAAAAAAAGAAAAAGCACAAAATCAATCAGAAAAATCAAACATCAAAAAAATCAGACATCATATGTAATGTTTCATACCAATGAATCTCCACATCTGCAAAGGAGTGGGGTGGTAAGGTATGTTCTCTCTCTCTTTTTTTCTTTTGGGGACAAATTTGGCCTTTGTAATTCACAACAATCATTTTCTATTATTTTGTTATTGTTGTTCATGTTTATATTGTTTTAAGCATTGCTTCATTTGTTTGATTTTGTCCACTTCACTTTTCAGCAGTTCATCTAGGTTTTTCTCTGCTTCGCTACGGTTAGTAGGTTTGTTGTTAGAGAATAGTAATATTCCAATACAGTCACATACCACAGTTTGTTTATCCTTCCCTAATTGGTGGACATTAGCCTTGTTTCCAGTTTTTTGCTACCACAAAAGTGCTTCAGTTAATATTTTAGTATATATCAATACTTTGTTTTTGTTAGTGGAGATAAAAGAAGGTTCTTGGGACATATATCTAACAGTAGAATATGTTCATTTATATGTGTTTATATAATTAAAAATTGCTTTCTATAATGGTGTCTTAATTGATAGCTCTGATAACAATGGAATAGTTTGCCTCTCATTCTATGCTTCCAACTTTAACTTTTCAGTCCTCGTTTATCTTTTCTAGGTGTGAAGTGAAACTTCAGGATAGTTTTATGTATATATTACATTTTAGTAGTAACATGGATCATTCTTTAATATACTCAATAGTCTGAAGTTCTTCCAATTAACATTTGTTCACTTCTTTTGACCACTTAGCTATTGGAGAATGTCTTTTTATTATACATTTCTGTTAGTTCTTTGCATATATTGGGTCAGAGATGATATTTGATGCAATTTTTTTTCTTTTTCCCAAACATTTTCCTTCTTAATGTTGTTCATTTCATTTGTATAAAACCTTTTTTAAAATATTATTTTATCAAAATAATCCATTCTATCTTTTGTGATTGCCTCCATCCCTTTTTTGGTGTTGCTCTGAATAATGTTCTCTTTGTTCTGATCACTTCAACCTGCATCATTTTATATGTCTTTCCAGGCTTTATTTTTGAACATCTTGTCATCTCTTATGGCACAATAACAGTCCATCACAAACATGTTCTACAAATTGTCAAATTGTTCAGTTATTCCCCAGCTGATGGGTATACCCCCAGTTTCCATTCTCTGCCACAACAAAAAGAGCTGCTATAAATTTCCTTGTACAGGTAGGTTCTATTCCTTGTTTGATTAAGAATGAATTCATATCTATAACTATGAAAGCTATATATAATCTGCTTTTCTTCTATTTTTATATGATCTTTAATGTTAAAGTTATGTTTCTGTCTTGAATTTATTATAAAATGCAGTGTAAGATATGGCTTTAAGTCTAATTTCTATTAGATTATTTTTCAATTTTGACAGCAGTTCTTATTAATCAGAGATGTCTTTTCTAATTCATTTGTTGTAGGGTTTATCAAATGCTGGTTTATTGCATTCAATTATTTTTAGTTTTACCTTATCTAGTATGTCCCATTAATCTACTTTTCTATTTTTAACCAGCATCCAGAATTTTGATGAAAATTGTTGTATAAAATGAATTTGTGGCTCATCTTTTATTGCAACGTTTTGCTCCATAATACCTTTGATATTCTAGATCAGCATTGGTGAAATATTGTCATGCATGCCCAACCAGCACTTGGGGCGTTGCTCTGTTCCCCCTCTTCCCAGCACCAGAGGATATTTTTAATGCCTCACCCCTCCATCCAGCCTCCCAAAGCAAACACTTCCTCCTCTTTTCTGCTCTCTCAGGTAATGTTGGGGGGAGTGCGGGATGGGATTCACAGACAGCTTGAATTGAATTTGGCCTCTGGGCACTTGAACTTGAAAACCTTTGCCAATGCTGTTCTAGATAATTTCTTCCTCAAAATTAATTGTTTATTATTATGTTTTTTCCAGATTACATGTTGATACAATTTTTAATAATCTTTTCCTGACACTTTTTGTGATCCATTTTCTCTTCATGTGTAAAGGGAATCCCGTCCTCCCAGAGTTGTGAACTTTTTGCCAATCTGAAGCAGCCATTAACTTAGCTGGAACACTCCAAACTGAGACTTTGATTGGCTCCTGAGAGGAGGTAGACCAGGGCACAGGGAAGGGAAGTAACATGGAGAAAACTGATATAGAAATGTGACTGTAGAGGAGAGTGTTTTTTTTTCCCTCTGGAGGAGCCTTGGTGGCTCAGGTGGAAGACACTTTCTTGGGCAGGTAAGATTAGAATGGTAGGCTAGGAAATATATATATATATATTTAAATTTCCTTTCCTCCTTATTTCTTTATTTGACTATATTTATATTAAAATTATATTGTTAAAAGCTACTATCATCCTCGTGACTTAAGGGTTAATTATTTTATAAATGGGGACCACAATAATCTTTTTAAAACTAATATCATATTTCCAAACCAATTTATAAATATTACATTTAACAGATTACATTTGCTGTAATATTAATTTTTCAATATTAAATTCCTTTCTCCCACTCTTCCCCTTCCCAGAGACAGCAGGTAATATGAAATAGATTATGCATATGCTATCCTACAATACATGGTTCTATTTCATCATGTTGTAAGAGAAGATCTATCTCACTTAAAAACACAAAAAACTCATAAAGGAAATAAAATGAAAATGATATGCTTCAATCTGCATTGAGATTCCAGAGATTTCATCAATTCCTTCTATGGTAGCAGAGAGCCTTTTTCCAAATGAGTCTCTTGGAGTTATCTTGAATGCTTGCATTGCTGATAATAGTTGTCATTTACAATTGATCATTGTAAATTATTGCTATTACTATATACAGTGTTCTCCTGGTTCTGCTTATTTCAGTTTACATCAATTCATATACATTTTTCCAAGTTTTTTTTAACGAACAACCTGTTCATCATTTCTTATGGAATAATAGTATTCCATTACTATCATATACCAAAACTTGTTCAGCTATTCACAAATTAATGGATCTTTCTCTAGTTTCTAATTCATTGCCACCACAGAAAGAGCTATTCTAAATGTCATTTTATAAGTAGGTCCTTTTCCCTTATCTTTGATCTCTGGGGTACAGACATAGTAGTAGGATTGTTGAGTCAAAGGTTATGCACAATTTTATAGTCCTTTGGGCATGGTTCCAAATTGCTCTTCAATTGTATCAGTTCATGCTTCCACCAACAGTGTATTAGTGTCCTAATTTTCCCATATCCCTTCAGACATTTATCATTTTCACTTTTTGTCATGTTAACCAGTCTGATAGGTGTGAGGTGGTACCTAGAATTATTTTAATTTGCATGTCTCTAGTTAACAAAGTTGGAGCATTTTTCATATGACTGAAGAAGTTTTATTTCTTTATCTGAGAACTGCCTGTTCATACCTTATGACAATTTATCATTTGGGAAATGGCTTGTATTCTTATAAATGTAACTCAGTTCTCTACATATTTGTGAAATGAGGCCTCTGACAGGCCCTAATGAACATTGGTATTATTCTGTATAATTCTATGAAGGAGATTTTAACCTGCAGAAAATTATTTCAATCCTAACTATTCACAGAAGCCATGAACAGATACAGAAATATTAAGCACTCACAGGTCATACTAGTTTCCCATCCCTATTGAGGCAACCATTAATCATTGTAGGGAGAAGCTATTTCCCATAGAGTTTTAGAATAAGTTTAGTGTCATTTTATGGATTAGATTACTGCAGAAGGTAAAACATAGACTTGGGGCCTGAATAAACAAACTTACTGTTCAAAAGTGTTCTCTCTAAGTAACTCACTGGTTTTCCTCTCCAAGTAGGACACACTTTGCAATGAAGTCTGTCCTTTCCCTTTTTTTGGTAGAAAAAATGCTGTGGCATAAGATTTGAAGTTCCTATATATTTGGACATATATCTCCAACTATTCTTGCCATGTGCTTTTGCAGAAAGTCAAAAAATTTCTGAAGTAGTAGAATGGGGAGGAAGAAGCCTCCTTCCTCTTCCTTTGCTACTCACAGGAAAAAAAAAAGATATAAGGGAAAAGTCTCTATGTGGCCTGAATTGTGAGAGTGAAAAATATATCAGGCCTGACTTTTATAGATGATAGATAAAAACAAACAAACAAACCAACCAAACAAAAAAAATAAGCCTCATTTAGCAAGTCATTGGGAGATGGTTCCACTTGATAAAACTGAATCTTTATGGCAACTGTTGGCATATTCCTCTCATGTAAGCAGGTGTCCATGAGTTTGCTTTCAAAGAATAAATAGCCAATGGTCTTTAATTTTATGAAATTTATTAGAGAACTCCTCAAACTAATCAATAACAATCTTTATTATTCTCCTTACAATGGAATACTCAGAGCAATTATTTTAAACTAACATCATTTTGCCATAACATATTTATACATTTCAACCAAGCCTCACCTAAATTAGTATAATAGAGATATATTAAAACCATGTTCACTCATAGAGGTAATAATAATCCTTTCAGCACCAGGCATATGCACAAAAAAGAGAACAAATTACTTGACTTACCCAATTATTACCAAACTTTAAAAAGAAAAAGAACAGGAACTTTTTATGCAAGAATTTTCAAACCCAAACTAACTGACTTTCCTAATTCCTCCTTTGGAGAAGATGGAAAAAACAATTGAGCTCCAGCTCTAATCAGCCATTTGAGTCCTTCTACCCATTTACTTTTTCATTGTTCTCTTCCCAATTTCTCCAAATAGGGAATTTAAAAAAAGCCAAATTGTATGAACTCATTTGAGAATTGTCATTTTTTTGGAATTTTAGAATTGTCATTATATCTTAAATTAGAGGTTAGAGATTTCTTGGGAAAGAAAGAATTCTCTACCCCTTAGAGGATGTCAGTGGATTTTTTAAAATTCTTGTTCCAAAACTAGCAAATGGTATCAATGTCCCTTTAACTATCTGCCAGCCACACACTTTGGGTCTTCATTTGATATTTTGGTTTATTAGTAAGTCACATAGTAAAAAAAAACATTTATTAAGCACCTACTATTTGACAAGAGGATGAATTCATAAAAAAAAGCCATTCCACCATCTCAATAAATATACAAATATAGGAGACAATATGCAAACAACAATGTACTAACATTATATTGAGGGTAAACTGGAAACAGTCAACAGAATGAAAGTTAATAACTTAAGAATTAAGAGGGATTTTATCTGGGATTTAAAAGAAGTCAGAGGATCAAGGAGGTGGAAATAAAGAGAAAGAGTTCCTGGCATGGGGAACAATCAGTGAAAATGCATGAAATTGAGAAATGCAATATAATGTTTTGAGAAACAGAATGAAGGCTATTGTAGAGTCAATCTAAGCCATTCTATAGTCCTGAACATTATTAAAGTGCCAGGTCTCTATAAAGATAAATTTTAAACTTGTATCACAAAGTTTTGGCTATCCATGTTTATTCATTCCATTTGTAACATTATCACTAAGGAACTCACCCCAACAAGGATTTTGCCTAAAAACTTTGTACTATTGTTGAACTAATTAATGATGTGAAATGAGAGTATAGTTTTCCTTGATACTTATTAAGCAAAGTACTTCCTTATCTTCGATGGCACAGTGAAAACGTGATTGTATATATAGATGCAAAGAACATGAGCTGAGGCAGGTGGGTAGCTCATTGGATTGAGAGTCAGGCCTAGAGACGGGAGGTCCTAGATTCAAATCCGGCCTCAGACACTTTCCAGCTGTGTGACCCTGAGCAAGTCACTTGACCCCCATTGCCCATCCTTACCACTCTTCCACCAAGGAGCCAATACACGGAAGTTAAGGGTTTAAAAAAAAATAACATCAGCTGGACTTTGCTGTTAACTGGTCTTAGGATTTTAAGAAAGAAATTGCTATTCTCTGGGGATCTTTTTCTCATCTGCAAAAATGAGTTTGATAGATCATCTCTAAGATCCCTCCTATTTACAAATCCTATGATTTTATTTAGTTCCATATTCCTTGTTCCTTCTAATAATGGGATCCTTTTCTACTTTTCTTTCTGCTAAATGTCATCTGCTACAAAAGTACATGGAAGCATACCTATAGATAGTGATGGCAACCATCAGGACAATTATCAGAAATGTATCTATAAATTAACTTTCATGTGAAAATTTAGTTAATTGGGGTGTAAAGAATTCTTGGAAATCAGTGTGCAATCTTCTATAAGAAGAAAGGACATAGGACCCATGTGACTTGGGGAGACCCCTTTAGGAGAGAAAATAGGGGACTGGTAAATTGTAGAAGATGTTTCCTGAGATACAGCCATCAGAGGGATAAAGCAACCATTTGGCACCTTCTTGTTTTAATTATTCTTGCTTTGTAAGTGCAAAGCACCATTATTTCTTTCTATTGACAGAGTATAAGTGTTGTCAGTGCCCTCTAGAGTTCAGTATGGACAAGGGCACAGATGCTATGACTGTAATAACTTTTTTCCCTCTCCAAAGACAAATGTAATAAATGAGGTTTGTTGTGAGGGAAACATTTTATATATCTGGAAGTGTTACAGAAATAAATTATGAGAGTTATTTCTTTGACGACTGCTATAATCCTAGCGGAAGGTTTAGATCAGTCAGCAGTTAATAAGCAGTTTTTCAAGCACTTTACTATTTGCCAGGCACTATGTTAAGTGCTGGACACACACACACACACACACACACACACACACACACACACACACACAGGGAAAAAGAGTATCCCTGTCCTCCAGGAGTTTACCATCTAATGGGAGAGATAACACACCAACTATGCACAAAGAAACTCTGAACAGGATAATTTGAAGATAAACAACAGAAGGAAAGGAATCACTAGGATTTAAGATTTTAACTGAGAATTGAAGAAAGACAGAAAAGTCAGGAGGAAGAGATGAGGATAAAGAGATTTCTAGGTAGAGGACACAGCGAGTGAAAATGCCAAGAATAAGAAGATTGAGCATCTTGTTCAAGAAAAAGCAAGCAGATCTGGCTCATTGGATCACACAGAATTTTGTGTAGGTGGAATACTGTAAAGAACAAAAAAGCAAAGAAAGTAAGACTCAGGTTTTGGAAGTTTTAAAAAGGCAAAAAGAAGATTTTATTTTGAATTCTGTAGAAATGGAGAGTCATTAGAGTTAATTTAATGGGGAGCAAGGAAAGGGATAAATTCGAACTTGTGCTTTAAAAGATCTATTTGCCAGCTGAGTGGAAGATAAACTGCAAAAGGAAGAGACTTGAAGCAGTTATTAAAAGCTTCATTGGCAATCTCTACCCAGTACTCATTTTTATAGTATTTTAAGATCGTAAAGGAATTCTACTTATTTTATCATATATCTGAACCTCACAACAGTACTTTAAGATGCTATTATCATCACCAATAGATGAAGACTTTGAGAGTTTAAGTGACTTGTCCAGGAATACATAACTGGTAAGTGCCTAAGGTGGACTGGTCTCAGGCCTTCCCAAAACTAACTTTAGTATTTAGCTATCACCAAACACACACACAGACACACACACACACACACACACACGCTCATGCATGTACACATTCACATATATGCAATATGCATGTGTATGTGGTATGTATACATGGATATGTGTACCAGAACACAAAGACACATGTATGCACACATGCTTTCAGGCAAGTGTATTTATTTTGCATGTGTGTATGCATACATGTGTAGTGTTGTCTGCTAATTAATACATGTCAAATTATATTATTTCATCAATAAATGCAATCATTTGAAATATGAAAGAAAATAATAATTTTTCCAGGAAAAATAATTTCACTTGACACATATAGTCTTTATAACCATAATACCAATTGGGAATTTTTGCTATTTTTTATCTAGAAAGGAGACTTGGACTTATAGCCCTGTTTCTTGAATGGCATGCATTCTATTATTTGAGAGATAAGAAAACTCTGAAACCATTATGAAGGGCATTCACCCAAGAAATGTGACAAGATTTGGGGGAAAAATCCATTCATCAAAATTCAATCCAAGTCCCATGTAGAACTGTAGATTTGGTCTAATGCCTGGAAAACAGATGAGTTTTTGTTTTGTTTTGTTTTGATTGATTTTGGGGAGGAGATGTAAGCAAGTGTGAATGAATAAGTCAAGAACTGAACTGTAAAATGGAGAATAGAAAGTCCTGGGCAAATGCTATGTGTCCTTCTCTAACTCCCTCAATGACCTGCACAAGGTCTTGCATAAGATCATAATTAGAAATTCTGTAACTTGGGGCAGGGTGAGAAGAGAAGTTTGAATAGGGATGAGTGGTAGGAGAGATGGCAGATCCTGGATGGGGAGTCTAGCATTGGAGATGCAGAGAACAATGTAACTGTTGTTGAAGTTATTCTGGTAAACAGCACATCGTGGTGCCTGTTACTTCCTGTATACACTTAAATAGTTGGACACCGGAGGAAGAATCACCATAAAGGCAGAATATTGGGGGTGGACCATGGAGTTGCAGGCTGATGCAGGATCACAACAGGACTTTGATTTCCCTGACATGAAAGAAAAAAAAATCTTTAGGTCTCACAGGGGAAAAGATGTCTCACCTGTTGACTACTTTGACTGTCCTTGACCTAGTTGTGGTTCTGACTTTGTAATGACTCCATTTTTTTAGTGAATGAACAAGGATCAAAGCTTTTGGCTTGAAGGGGCTTACCGATTATCTAGTGTGACCCTCTCATTTTACAGTTAAGGCAAAATGAATTCAAGAGGGGTCAAACAAGGCCACCTAGGCAGCAAATAGCAGAGAGTTTACCTGAATCCACTAAGCCTTAACACTATACCATAGTGCTTTCAGTAAAAAAGTAGGGCTCCTTCAGATCTATAGGGGAAGTCATTTATACAACATTGCTATTATGTAAACGCTATGCATTATCATATTATATGAAAGAAATTCTGTAATAAAGATAAATCTAAGACTTCTCAAAACTAAAGATTTTTCTACTAATAGCAATTCTATTATTATTTTTATTATCCACTAATATAATAAACATTTTCCCTGATCACACACTGACAAACAATTCAAAACTACTAGCAAATTTGTTAAAATTTATGTTTTATATACCTTAAATGATCCTTAAAACTAAAACAGACTCTATAGTGAGAGCCCTTGAGTAACTGTAGTTCTTGGGATAGTAGGATCATAAATTAAGAGACAAAAAGGATTTTAGAGGACATTAAGTCCAACACTTTAATTGAGGTTAGGAAATATTAACTGACTTTCCCATGGTCATAGATAAATGAATGGATAGGTGATAGATGGATAGAGAGATTTGTAGATAGATGATAGGTGATTATATATATACATATATATGCATATATATGTATATATATATATATAAAGTATTTATAATGCTACTTAGTATAGTAGAGCTGAAAATGCAAATACAAACAAAATAGTTCTTCCCTCAAGGAACCCAATATTCTAATAGACGAAGATAATGCACAGAGGAGCTGAAAAGATGTATGGAGAAAGGTACTAAAAAAGAATGTTATCAGAAGACTGAAGGAAAATAAATGGGGTTCCTAGTCCTGGAGAAAAAAACACTTATCAGAGCTGGGGGGACAAACTTTAGCATCTAAGTTTATGGTGAAGTGGGGATGTTTAGAGAAAAGATCTAGTGTGAGGAGACTTTAGAAAATGTATGAGGTGAGAGCCCTTTCTTTAATTTGATATAAAATATATTTTAAATGAATTACTTTCACAATATTTACAATAATTCTCAGACTCCATTATTTCATTTTAGTAGGAAGAATTAATGAATAAATAGTTCAATGGTGTGATCGTATGTTTTATAATTGAAGCAAGTTTGATTTCATGTCTTAGCCTGTATTGTACAGTTGACATGCAGGAATTCCAAAATAGCACTTTCCTTTTGTCTTTTTGAGCTCAAAGGGCAATTTAAAATACATTACTACAAAAATCTCAAAATTTATTTTAGTTCCCTAATTAATTTTTCTATCAGTGCACTAGCAAATTTATTCTTCCAAAAGTTTATAATAACAACACATTTATATAGCATATTATCACTCGAAATGGATTTCCATCATGAGAACTGTGAATTAAATAGCACAAACATTTCTGCCCCAATTTACATATTTTTTAAAGGTGAGATTTGCTTAGGGCACTTTGCAGACCACACAAGTGGAAAACAGAGGAATCAAGGCTTGTACTCAGATTTCCTCCCTCTAAAGTCAGTGCTCTTTCTATGATGCAGAATCCAGGTTTATAGAATGTTAGAAGTCAATTCTAAATAATGTGGGCTTTATTTGGTTCTAAGGAAATTTTACATTATATTATTTTCATTGCACTCTGATAAGGCTAAGGAGGAAGAAAAAAAATATATCTCAATCATGTATATGACCTGGCTTCTTCCTGTGGAATGCTATTATAGATCACTTAGAGTTGTGATGATGATAATAATAATAACTATTGTTGCTATTATTATTAGTTATTATAAATTTGCTAAATAAATACTAACAAAGTCTAGTATTGGTCATGGGCTCATAGAGTCATAGATTAAAAGCTAGAAAGGGATCTTTTCTTACTTACTAAGTATCTGAGGCAGAATGTCAACCCAAATATTCCTATCTCCAATTCTTCTCTGAAAATAGTTGCTTATGTGGAATATTAAGCTTCATATTTGTTAAAATGTGCTACAAAATATTGTTTGTGTGTTTTTCTTCTGTTTCTGATTATTCCTTGGGTTCTTTTTCCAAACAATGTACACAACATACATCTCATCCTATCAGTTATTTTCTAATGGTTGACTGGTCTTCTTGAAATACACTATTGACTCTTTCTCCTTAGGAATAATGGTTTTAAAGTCAAATACATATTTCTACATTGTCACATACCTTTGCTGCTTGAGGGGCAATCTAGCATAGCAATAAGAAGACTGGAAAGACCTCCTGGAGTTGTTTTTTAGTTGTTTGTTTGTGTGTTTGTTTTTTTCTGATTCTTCCTTATTTACTCTAGTTTAGAGCAAACAACTTTAACTCTCAGCCTCAGTTCTGAAAACCAATTAGATTTTGAGCTTTCTTTAGAATGTGAACTCCTTGAGGGCAAGGACTGTCTTGCTTCTTTTGTGTCCCCAGAATTTAGGAGAGTGATTGGTTCATTTTATTGAGATTCAGTCATTTTAGTCATATCCAACTTTTCATGACTCCATTTGAGATTTTCTTGGCAAAGATATTAGAGTGGTTTGCCATTTCCTTCTTCAACCCATTTTATAGATGAGGAACTGAAGCAAATAAGATTAAGTGCCTTACCCAGTGTCATACAGCTAGTAAGTATCTGTGGCCAGATTTTTACTTGTAAAGATGAATCTTCCTGACTTCAGGAAAATACTCTATCCACTGCACAACTTAGCTGGCTTTTTTTGGCTCATGAGAGGTATTTAATTAAATGTTTATTAGTTAACTGAAAATGGAAATAATAAATATACTTCTCCTATCCTCTCTAGCCTTATTTAAACAGTTGCTGTGCGAACTTGATGAAAATGATGCTGCTGATGAAAAAACTGAGGATAGCAATAATAAACCTCAAATAAAGTATCCTCTAACATAGTGTTTTAGCACCAAGATTATTCTGGTTCCTTAAGCGATATAGCCCTGGAGAAAAAT
Source organism: Gracilinanus agilis (assembly GCF_016433145.1). NCBI lineage: Eukaryota > Metazoa > Chordata > Mammalia > Didelphimorphia > Didelphidae > Gracilinanus > Gracilinanus agilis. The sequence goes on along the minus strand of NC_058131.1, from coordinate 208,872,118 downwards.
TATGGAATGTCTTAAAAGCTGAAAAGACTTTGACTGGGTTTGGTAATGATCTGTATTTCAAACAGTTAAGGACTAGTTAGCATCCTTTGGCAAAAGAGCCACTCATGGTGATCAAATCAATGATCCATGAAATAGTGTTGTAACAATAATTATAATAAAATACCAGTCCTTTCATATAAAGGACCTTACTATCTGAAAAAGAACTTTTCTTACAACCATCCACAACTCAGGAGATTCAAGAGGCACAATTTACATTTTCTCAATAAAGAAACTGACTCTTAGTGAGTTTATCATCAAGGTAGCATTGAATCTAGGTCCCAAAGCATCATTCCCAATTTTTTTTTCACTACATAAGACTGGCTTTCACTGACAATGTTTGTGAAAGTGCTTTATGATAATTGTTCCATTGATGGCATAATAATTATGTAGAACTGTCTTTTTCCATCAGTCTATGTTTTATTATTCTTAGCAAGAACAATTTTTATTGGTCATAGTCTTATTCTGCATACAACTGAACCTATATACAACAAAAATCTTTAAACAGAATAATTGGAGTACAGAGATCTAATTTAATTTCCACACTAACTACAGTTGGAATATTGAGTTTAGAAATGGATGGAACCAGATGCTATTGTATCCAACCTTCTTGTTTTATAGATAGGAGACTTGAGAAACAGAGATAAGTGACTTGCTCTGGGTCACACAAATCATAGTGAAGTAGTTGAATGGGAGGGATTTCTGACATCAACCTGCCTATTTTCCCATGATATCCCTCTCTCTCTTCTCCCTTCTCTTCCTCCTCCTCCTTCTTCTTCTCCTTCTTTCTCTCCCTACAGGATCATGTCTTCTTTCTTGCATCTATAGTATGAAACACAAGATTCTATATAGAATAAGATCTTAATAAATGCATGTGAAATGATTGATATCTATCAACTTCAACACAGTCAGATTTTCCTAGGTAGGGCAGCAGAGCAGATACATAGGGATATATGAATCCTGAGAGGAAGGAGGCTAATTTGGGATATCCCAATAATAATATTATCCTTGAGTCAGAGAGATCTGCTGAGAGAACATAGTTGGCATCATAGAATGTGTCTCTTACCTCTAATCATTATAAGCCAGAGTGAGTGGCAGCACTACAGAAGTGTTAGCATTATCCAAAAGATAGAGTTGAAAGCATTCCTTCTGGAGTCTGGGAAGTTTTCATTTGTCCTTGGCATTAAGGCAAACTGAGATTCTAAGGGTGACCAGTAGCAATATTTCTACATTGTTCAAGATATAAAAAAATGAGGCCATTGCCATGGCAATTTCAATGCTTTCAACATGGAGTAATAATAAGGTTGAAGGATTTTAGAATAAAAAGACCTGAGTTTAGGTCACAGCTCTGACACTTAATAGTTGAATGGTCATGCATGGATAAACTAGTTAACCTCTGAGCATTAGATTTCTCATCTGGAAAATGAAGATAAAGATGCTTGCACAGCCTATTGGACAGTATTGTCAGAAAAGCACTTTGATAATTTTAATCACTAGATGTTTGTGAATTGTTTTTATGTGATTGTTGTAAGTCTATCACATCATCAGCTTAGGGAACTTCCTGGGTGAAATCTCCTTCTACTAATAAACATCACCATTGTCATCATCATTAGCCTTTATATAGCACCTGAAAGTTTTCAAAGCACTTTACAAATATTTCATTTGATCTTCACAAGAAATCAAGAAGGTAGTTTCTGTCATAATACAAATGTTAGAGTTGAGGCAGTTAAAGAGTAAGTAATCTGGTTGGGGTCACACAGCTAGTATGTGTCCAATACTCCTTGTAACACAACATACCAACTCTTACATCTGCAACTCTTCTGCAACTTACATTCTTAGAGGAACTAAAGGGTTAAGTAACTTGTCCACATGGTCAGAATGTGTAAAAGGTAAGACTTGAAGCAACGTCTTTCTGACTTTGAGTCCAGCTTTCTGTCCACTATCCCATACTACCTTCCCTTAGTTATCATTAAAATGTGGGAAATAATTCGTGAATGTTCCTTACCTCTGTTATAAGTAAACTACTACAGAAACATGAGCTTTTATTATTATTATTATTAAAAGAAAATGATGGCAGAGGAAAAAACAAGGAATATGAGCATGTAAGGGTATCAAGCCTTAGAATGGCTATAAACTTCAGAAATCTAGTCCTCGGATCCTTGACAGTATTTCTTCTGAAGCATTGATATTCATCTTGCCTTGGCTTGAAGGCTTTCAACGACTTGGAATTCTCTACCTACTGAGGCAGTCTAATCCATGTCTTGAAATTTTTAATTATAAGGAAATCTTTCCTTATATGAATCTTGAATCTATTTCATTGTATCCAATCTCTTTTCTATATGGCTTCTTTGTATTTTGAAGATAGTTATTGTGTTTCCTCTCAACCTTCTATATTTCATATTCCTAATCCTTTCAATTTATTCTCATATGGAATAGTATTTGGTCATCATCCTCTCCAATTCTCACTCAATATAATATTGAGACTATAGCCTTTCTTATTTTGGAAAATGTTTTAATTAATGTGGCTTAAGACATTGCTAAGCTTTGTTGGTTGCCATATCACACTGTAGAATCATATTAAACACAAAGTCCACTAAAAATCTCCTGGTACCTTTCAAATGAACAGTTGGGGACCCTCAGAGCATCTAGACTAGCCTCTTGCAAGAGTGTTCTGTTAAATTAAAATTCCAGGAATGCTTTCAACCATGAATGACATTTTATCCAAAGGATGAGAAATTTAACTCATAAAAAAGCCTAGCTTGAAAAGGACCCTTATCTTTAAGGCCAGAATAGGAATATTAGTAACAGTATTCGCTTCTCTTTTAAACCCTATTAGTGTTGGGTAATATATTTCTCCAATGGTATTTAACATGCTCTAGGCTATAGCAATCCTGGAAAAGAACTTTTATTTGGGACATTCTTACTTATATTGCAATATGTTACTAAACTGTTCATGGAGTTACTGCTTTGCTGCCTTGATACCTGTCAACAGATAGAACTGGAAGGTCCAAGCTAACAAAAAATACAACTAAATAATTCCACCACACATATAGACAACTTGTACACTTATATATTTCCCCCTTCACATATATTACACAAATCAGAGAGATACATTCTTCTGGACACAATTTCAGACAGCTGCACAATTCCATTATATAAAATGTTTGACCTTTTTTTTCATTTCAATTGTGATGGCATGTGGTGTGGAAAGAATAATTGTAATTCTAGTTTGAGTCCCATCACAGACTTGGCATTTGACTCATAAAAAAGTTTATACATGGCAAAAAGTTGAGAAATCGATGCATAAACATTTGTGTATATAGAAAGTATGCTAATACAAAGAATAAAATAAGTTCTACTTACCACGACTTTGCATCATGACAGAAAGACAGCTTGTTCACCGAAGATTGCTAGACCATGTCTTGAATACTGTGTTCATCTGAATGCCACCATCTAGGACCTGGAAAAGTTGAAACACTTCCAGAGGAGGACAGCTAAAAATGTGAGAGATGTGGAAAGTCTTCCAAACAAAGAACAGTTGAAGGAACATGGGATATTTTGAAGGAATGATGAGAGTAGAGTAGGGGAGAAAGTTATATGAAGCCTGTCTTCAAATAATTGAATGATGCCAGTGGAAACAGGATTAGATTTCTTTTGATTATTCTCAGAAAGGAGAACTAGATTGAAAGGAAATTGAAGATAAGGTCAGGTAATTAATAAAATGAAAAAAAATCCTAATACTGAGAGCTGCCTTGAAGTGAAATGTGCTATTCTAGACAAAAGAGAATCCCCTTCTTACTAAAGTCTTTAGGAAAATATTTGAGTCTTTTGACAACCTTGAAAGTCTATTATTTCTGGATGGTGGAATCAAAATCAAAGCTCCCTGAAAGTAGAGATTGTTTCATCATACATATGAGAAAAACTGATAATGAGAGGAGTTATATCTCAAGTTGTATCACAGCTCTAATAAATATATGTGGGGCAGAATATCAACACAGGTGTTTCTGACTCAAAACCTTTTGATCTCTTCTTGAACCACGTAATTTTGCCCTAAGCTATCTCAACTATATTTTTATCCCCTATGCCTAACACAGTGTGTGGAAAGTAGCAAGTATTTAACAAATGATTTCTGATTGGTTGATTAATTAATGATTAATTGATTGATTAGAAAGATTGTATATAAGAACAATAAATGTAAGATCCAACATTTATGATCAGAAAAGACAACATATGCCAACAGTTTTTGAGGGAGCAAGATAATTAATGGGCAACAATCTCCATATTATCAAATGATATGATATGACTGGTAAAAAGACTGCTATTTTATTCAGAAAAGTAGAGCATCTAGTATAAAGGAGGTAATAATTCAGATGACTTTCAGATTGCATTTTCTGTACTGTGCTTATTTCTGCTCAAATATTTTGGATGGAGAATTAAAAAGTAAAAAGGAGGCCAACCACGAGGGTGAGAGAATTCAGTTCCATGAAGTCTTTAGATTGGTTGAAAATGCTGTTATCCTTGAGAAAAAAAGAGATAGCAATAGTTTTATTCAAATACTTTAAAACTTGCCAAGCATTAGAGCAATAACTCATATCACCTAGGAAGACAATATTATTATAAATCATTACATATTACAATCTCTCTAGAGTCAGAATGGTTGGTTACATGAAGGGCAGTAAGAATAAATAGCTATAACATATCATGAGTGGTGGAAGGATGCCAAAAGTGGCATAAAAGACATCTAACAATAGATATAGAAGCAAAAAAATAGACATAAGGGTAGACCAGTTGCAAAAATAAGAGATAAAAACATAGATAAACCCTATATTGTACTGGTACTATAATAATGTTATGAGACTTAAGCAGTCTCCACATTGAATGGACTCCCTATGAAGAATTTATGAGAGCACATAGACAAGAGCTTCAGCAGGAGTAGATGCAAATGAATTGGACTCTGCACCATTATTACAATGAATAAGCACCTCAGTGAGAATGGAGGTTAGGATGCAATTAAATGTCCAATTCAAGAAGCACTACTTCCTCTGGGGAGGAGGGGAGAACAGGGATCAATAAGTGGATAATAGAGAAAATGTTTCAGAAGACATACTTCATAAGGATTATAGACATTACCCAAGTGGCAAGAGTTGCCTTATGAGGTCACAAGTTTTGCATCTTTGATTTTCAAAGCAGAGGCTGGATGACTTATAAAGAATCTTACCTCAGAAATTCATCAGATAGTCAAGAGTTTGGACCAAGTAATTGCTGAGTTTCATTTTAGTATGGAAGAATATAGTGATTATTAAGTAACTTTTGTGAAGAGAATGAACCTTTTTTACACATTTTTTTCTTCTTAGAGAAATAAAGACCAAATTCAATATAATGATTGGGTTGTAAGTTCCTTTGGGGAAAAAATAAAAAAGAATGCTCATAATTCCAAGAATGAGACCCATGTGATCTGTGGTTCATTCTTGCCTGAAGTGCTATTGACTCAGAGAAGAGACAATTTTACTAAGATATTCCCAGAATCTCCACTTGGGCTGCATATAAATATTCCTCTGGCTGTCTATGCTGCACTCTGAGATGCATTTATACCTTTTGTAAAATTCTGGCTTGCAATGAAGTTAGCTCATTGAGAGAACAACAGTTAGGATTCATGTTCATGAATAACAAGTTCTTCTCATGTCTCTCCCTTCTCCCACAACCCACTTCCCCAAAGAATTTCATTTCTTCATTTTAATTTCTTTTACTTTTACTTTGCCTTTTGAGATTGTGTTTCTCTTTTCTCACCCAGGCCAGAAGTGAAGAAGTTCAAATGATGAACCAATTTCAGCTTCCCAAATAGCAGGGACTACAAATGTGTACTACCACACTTAGATGAAATAAATATAAAAAGCCTGAAAGTTAATGTAATTCATCAAACATTTAATAGACATCAAATCACATAATAGTGTAGAAAAAAAGAGCATCAAATCAACACTGAAGATTTGGTTTCAAATTATGACTTTTTCAATTGCTTTCTGTGTGAATATGATCATGTCACTTAACTAATTTGAGTCTCAGTTAACTCAACTATTAAAAGAGATTATTGGAATATATGTCCATAAGAGTGGTTTCAAGCTTTAAATCTATGACCCTCACAGATTGGAAATGTTTGCATTATATTCTGTTTTCCCAGGCTATTGTTAAGTGTTCACCTTCTGCTCAAGAAATTATATATGATTCTATACAAAATTGGACCTGATAATTTGAAGAAAATGTAGCAATCACTAATAACCAATGATAGCTTGCATTTAAAAAAGTCAGAGGGAGACAAACAGAAAGAGGGAGAGTGGGGAGAGAGAGGGGGAAAGAGAGAAAGAGAGGGAGAGAGACAGACAGAGAAGGAGAGAGAGGCAGAGAGACAGATAAACAGATAGAGAGGCAGAGAAAGAGACAGAGAGACAGACAGAGAGAATTTTTGGTGGAAAGAGTTTCTTTCTCCTTACCATTTCCTCCAATTGACCACACCATCAGAGAAGACTGGACCATTAAGGGACAACATATTTAGCCAAAAATGTTAGTCACTTGTGAAAAACACCCTCAGGAAGACTGGCAGCAAGTACTAGCTATTAGACTACTAATCTTTGGTTCATAGCAGAAAACTCTACATAAAGGGAAGCTCATGAACAATCTACAAGATGAAAAATGGACTTCCAATAATCAGGGGTTGTGAATTATTCTGTTTTCTATTTGTGCTATCTAAACACGTGTTTCACTACATTCATATCTTAAGTTTATTCCTATGCCCTCCATGAAGCCTATGAGTTTTTGTGGAAAAGTGTCCCTCAGACTGTGTGTGTGTGTGTGTGTTGGGTGAAGGGCTGTGCAAGTGTTTTAGTAACTATTATTTTTATGCCATCATCTTAGTAAATGCATCTGTTGAAAAGTTTATAAATTCTGGATTATTATGTGGTGGAAGTACATTAGTAGGGGCTCATGAGTGGAACATATTAAAAATCTATCCCCTAAGGGTTTCTTTAAAATCACTGTCAAAGTAGTCAGTTACTCCTTGGAAACCTAATCTGCCTGTGTGAGTAGAGGTGAGAAGACTAGTCCTTAGAGGGATGCTTCATTTAAAAATTTTACAAACAAAGTAGAAGCAATGTTAATCACCTTTTGGCATCAATTAGAGAGAAGGGAAAGAAATGTAATCAATTTTTTAAAAATCATCTGGAGTAAGGAAAAACTAAAATTTGTCTCCTTAAAATGTACCTCAAAGACTCAAAACATGATGGTATTGTGATATAGGCCACACTAAAGATTTCGTTTTCTTCTACAAAAATATTATAAATGTTTATTTTTAGAAGTTATTATATAGAAAGTAACAAATTGTAAAGAGCTGATGTTTGATTTCTTTTTTATTCCTAAACCTAAATTTTATCTGTGGACAGAATATCACTGAAGTCCAAAGCAATGTTCTATACTTTTTGCTAGACTGCTTATTTCACCCTGGAGATTTGTGCAGTAAATAAAACCAGGTATATATTCAAACACTAGTGTTTGCATTTCATTGCGACTTATTTGCATTTTTATCAAACTCTGTGGAATCAGAGCTAGAAGGGACCCAGGAGATCTAGTACAGCTGCCTCATTGACACAGGACAAATGCTTATGGAAAGGCAACATTAAATAGAAAGGTGGTCTTATAGTTATACATTTAAATCTAGTATAGATGAGACCTAGATGAGACTCAGTACAATTTATTTTAATGTGAGATATAAGCACTTAGGCTTTGACCACTTGACTATGCAAAGCTGAACTAGAGAGAGTAAAAACAATAGATTTGTTGCCCATATGTGTATATAAATCTATGTGAATGTACAGGTGTGTACATAATTATGTGTATGTATATATTTATCTCTAGTGTATTTACTTTTTATCTATCATTCTATTATCCATGTATCCATTTGTCTATTTGTCTATTATTCTATCATATTTATCCAGATCTCTGATTTCATTGTACTAGATAAATCCTGATAAGAAAATCCACTCCGCTTATAACTTTTGATATTTTTAGAGATTTTAGATAATCTAAAAGCTTTAGATATTTGCTTGGGACATTTAGAGAAAGTCCAAATATTATGACCAGAGTCACATAGATGATGAATATGACATGTCTTAGAGTCAGGTCTTCAAGACCTCAATGATAGTTATCCATTATGGCACAATCTCTCCAACTTTATCAGAAAAAAGATTAAGATTTAGATAAAGTAAAACCCTTTATCAATCATTTTGGCAGTTGATCCTGATGACAAACTTATGACTATTTTGTTGTGTTTTGTTGGTGACCCTCCATGACACAGTGAAACCAGTGTAGGAGTGGGAGGAAGTAAACCTGAGATCAAATACTAAATTTGTTACTCTGAGCAAGTCATTTAACCTTTCTGAATATCAACAAAAATTTATGGGGATGTTGAGGTTATAATCATAATCAATATGTTAACAATAGATATATCTAAGGCACTTTATAAATCATCATAAAAGTATGATATTCATGTTCACTGGAGCTCATATAAATATGGATCTTAGACAAGTCAGTATAGTACTATATTTTTATGCTTTGTGTTCAAAGAACTATTGCTTAAGCTGACAAGATGATTGATTTTTAATTTTTTTTTATAATTGACTAAAAGTACTTAGGATGTAGTATCATCCTTTCTAGGCTCACTAAGATCTTTTTTGGGATACAGTAGCAAAAAACATGATAGGCATCATATGCACCTTGTTCTGTTGGCATCTGGTTTTGATTTCCACTCTAGGTCTTTACATTTCATATGTTCCTTCCTTGATGTTTGGAGCTTATGAGCATTTGACATGGAAATATCTTTTAAAAACATTGTTCTTAAAAAAACATTGTTCTTCTGATGGAATCTGAATCCAGACTAAAATATATTATATTTCACTTTCTTCATTTCTTTTGAATTTTCTTCCACAAAAGGATTAATATGGAAAATGTTTTACATGATTTCACATGTAAAATCTCTATCGGATTGTTTCTCTTATCAAAAGTGGAGGACAAGGAGGAAGAAAGGGAGAGAATTCAAGACTCAAATTAAAAAAAACCACAAATATTGTAATCATTTTTACATTTATTGTGGAAAATGAAATATTTTCAAAAATACAATCAAAACATTGTTCCTTTATTTTGTGGATCAGTGTTGCATATTGGTCATTATGGACAACTTACTTGTTAAATTATCAAGGTTACTTGAGAATTTAAGTTTGTATTACTCTGACCTGTCATTGATTAATTTATGATGGATGAAAAGCAAATATTAAGTGTATAATTTTGGTCAATTGATCACATCTTTCTATATATCTCATAGTTGTTCAGTTCTTTCAAATGTCAGTAATATTCTGCCATTCTTAGGTTCACTTGCAAAAGCTTTGTCAATCATCATGTCTTCTTCCTTCTCCTCTCCCTCTTCTTCCTTCTATTCTTCATCCTCAAAAAACATTTTTACTCTGATATTATAAAAATTCAACCAAAATGAACATTTTAGAAAATATTGTAGACCAGGAGAGCATGGTACATGCACTTGCGAGTATTCTATATAGCACTCTTTTTAAAACAAAGTATGGTAATGTATGGCTCAGTAGATAGGATGACTTTACCTCTGTTTGCCTAGAAGGAAGTTAGGTGGCTTAATGGATAGAGCACTGGGCCTGGAGTCAGGAAGATTTGAAATCTATCATCAGAAATTTACTAGCTGTGTGACCCTGGACAAGTCACTTAACCATTGTTTCACCCTGGAGAAGAAAATAATAAACCAATTCAGTATTTTTGCCAGGAAAACTCCATGGACTCTATGGTCCATGGATGACATCACGAAGATTTGGACAAGGTTGAAAGACTGAACAACGATAAATCTCAATATATGATCCTGAAAGATATTCTGCTTATTTATGATTTCTTCCACACTTCCTTTTTATTCTTGCATTTGTGTATCTATGTGTGTGTGTGTGTATGATACCCCAATCCTTGATATCCTTTTCACCTTTTCACCTTCCCCTTATGAGAAAGAAACAAAGAAAAAAGAAAGAATGAAAGAACAAAAGAAAAAAACAAAAGAAAAAAGAAAGGAAAAAGTAAAAGAAAGAAAGAAAGGAGGAAGGAAGGAAGGAAAGATGGAGGAAGGGAGGGAGGGAAGGAGGAAGAAAGTGAGGAAGGAAGTGAGGAAGGGAGGAAGGAAGAAAGAAAAAGAAAGAAAAAAGAAGGAAGGTAGACAGGAAGCAGGAAAATCAAAATGCTTAGAGTAAATATGTCTAGTAGAACAAAACAAATTTGCAAATTCTTGAGGATAAAATGAAAGACATTACAGGTTATGTGGAAAAAATGGGACTCTAATTCATTATTGCTGTAACTGTGAACTTATCTCATCAATTTGGTGAACAATCTAAAATTATGGCCAAAGAGTTATAACATTATGTCATTATGTATACCTTTTGACCCAGCAAAACCACTATTAGGTGTGTTTCCCAAGGTGATCAGAGAAAAAGTAAAAAAAAAATGTTGCAAAATATTTATATCAGCTTTCTTTGTGGTGGCAAAGAACTGGATATTATAGAAATGCCCATTACTTGAGAAATGGCTATATAAGTTGTAGACTATGATTATGGGAATACTCCTATGCTGTAAGAAACGATGAGCAATTTTATTTTAGAAAAACTTGAAAAGGTTTGCATAAAATAATGAATGAAATGAATAGAACCAAGATAAATTCATATATAGCAAAAACAATATTAATTGAAGAACAACTGTGAATATCCACTTCCAGAGAAAACTGATAAATAGAAATGTGATGGTTGTACTATCTATCTATCTATCTATCTATCTATCTATCTATCTATCTATCTATCTATCTATCTATCTATCTATCATATCTCTATATATATACATACATATTATATATATATATATATTTGACATATATGTATATATGTCAAATGGTTACTTTCTTTAGTGGTGGGGAAGGAGGGAAGGAGAGAGACCCCAGAACATAAAATGTAACAAAATTAATTTAATTTATAAAAATAGCATTAAAAATTAAAAATAATAATAAAAGGGACTGGTAAAAGGAGTAGTGAAGGAGGCAATACTGGGGCAAAGTTGCAGAGTGAACTATGGGAGGAGCAAAATAAGTATGGGGTATTTTCCTAAATAGATGCCTTTCTGGGCTAAAAATTCACCTATTAGAACAGTAATCCCCAGGGTAAAGACATCTCAATGCATGAAAAGAGACTAATGAGGACATGGAGAAATCCAGAGATTAAGTTCAATTAAGAGTGTAAAGCTTAAAGCACTAAGGACATGTGTTATCCTTCCTAGTACAATCAACAAAGTTGAACATAAATCTATTTTAGGCACTGAATCTCACATAGCCGAGACAGAGACTTTATCAAAAATTGATTGGAAAGCTATGTTGAGAAAAAAAAATAAATTTGAGATTTAGTCCAATTTCCTGTTTCCAAGTCCTATCTACTGCTGAACACTGGAGATATGGAGAATTCAGAGAATTTGGGGCAGGGGGGAATAATAACAACTTTCATTTATCTTGGGTGATTCAGCCACTGATCTACTTCAGGGTAGACTATCCAAGATGATCTCATGAAGATTCCTCTTCTTCCCCATAGTATGAGAGTAACACAGTACAGATAAGAGAGAGGGAGGAAGGAAGGAAAGAAGGAAGGGAGGAAGGAAGGAAGGAAGGAAGGAAGGAAGGAAGGAAGGAAGGAAGGAAGGAAGGAAGGAAGAGAGAGAGAGGAAGAGATAAAGGGAGAGAAAGAGAGAGAGAGAAGGAGGGAGAGCAGGAAAGGACAAAGGGAGAAAGAAAAAAAACTGAATTGCCAGAAATTACAGAAATCTCCTTATAGTTCTCCTTAATCTATTGATTTAACTTAGCCTTTTCCTTAATTTATTCTTTTCAATTTTAGTCATTTTAAGCATAAAAATGGGTGGAGACTCTAAGCTCAGCATGGAGGCACCTTATTATACAAAAGCTTGCAAATATTTAATTAAAATCAAAATCTAATTTATTAAATCTTTTTCTCCCATTACCTTTATAGACAGAACTTAAAAAATAAAACACTAAGGGAAAAGACTTCTCCAAAATATTTAAAACCAAAGAGCTTTGTAGAGTGACTAGAAAGAAAACATTTTCTCTCATTCTTACTACCTCTGGAACCTCTCCAAAATAAGAATTCACTGAAGAAGGTAAATCAATTTCAACTGTCTCCAGTCTGGAATACGTAAAGAGTTAAAAGCTTGATGAGCTAACAGCAGAGAAGTCTAATCCTTAACTCCTCACCTGCTTACTCTCCTTCCCCTCAACCTTGTGCAGCAGCAAGTCCCGGGTTCAAGCCCTGCCTTTGACATACACCAGCTGCTTGGCTCTGAATAATTCACTGAAAATTTCAATGCTAGCATCTCAGGAAGATGAGAAATTTGGGAGCAAATAGAAGAGGAAATTTCTATACTGAAAAAAATCACAGCTCTATTCAAACATAACTAAGTATAGGCAACATAGATTAGTAGAAAGAATACTGTACTTGAAGTTAAGAGCATGTCTGTCTATGAATTCCACTTCTTAATGTTTTATTTCTCTAGCCACCCTGATTTTTCCTACCTTCTAATGTGAAAACATATTATTCTTATTATAGAGCAATTAAATTTATCAACATTTATTTTCAGAAGTATTTGCATTTTAATGCTAATATCTTTTTTATATTAAAGGAATTTCAGTGAGTTTATGGGCAAAATGGCAGAGCAGTTAGTTCCTCATGTCGGATGTTTGAGAAACAAAGTGATAGATGCTCAAGCACCTTGGGGGCCATCATGCTTCAATTCCAGTTTGCCTATAAGTGATTTTATTTGCTTTTATTCTTCCATAAGCTATTATATTAAATATGAAAATTATTCAAATTGCAAATTGCCAAATTACTCTTTCACTGATTAAGAAATGATTGTCTTTTCTCTATGCTTCTAAAAGATTTTGATGCCCAGGAAAATAGAATTTAGAAATGGAAAGAACCTCTGTATTCTAGTCCAATCCCTTCCTATAAGAATAAAGCTGACACCTAGAAAGGGTAAATGAATTCAGGGACAACTGACGGAGTAAACATTTTCTCTGATTCTTACTACCTCTGGAACCTCTCCAAAATGAGAATTCAATGAAGAAGATAAATCAATTTCAACTGTCTCCAAAGTCTGGAATACTTAAGGAGTTAAAAGCTTGATGAGCTAACAGCAGAGAAGTCTAATCCCTAACTCCTCACCTGCTTACTCTCCTTCCCCTCAACCACTGCCCATCCATGTACTGGCAAAAAATCCACAGCATAAAAAAGAGAACAAAGAAATCAAATTCTTCTGAAAGGAATAATAGACAACAATCCAATGTCAATATTAAATTTATATTCTCCAAATCCCTTAGCATCTAAATTCATAATGAAAAATTAATCAAAATATGAGAACACATGGATAATATAACAGTTGCAGAAGACTGAGATGTTCTCCCAATTTTGGGCAATACTAAGGGAAAATATGGAATTTAATATTGTGCTGATATAACTAGAGTTAAAATCCTTATGATATTTTCTAAATAGAACTGTATTTATTTTTGACTTCTAGATATCTCCATCATCTCCCAAATACTCCCTCCCATATTTCCCATTCCTTTTTCAGTGGTCTTTCGTGTATTGTTTCCTCCAGTAGATTGTAATCTCCCTGAAGAGAGGTAACATCTTTCTTTTTCATATTTGTATCCCCAGTGTTTAGCATGATGATCGAATATAATTAATTATTAATAAAAATTTATTGAATAAAATATTGCTAAAGGATATACATTTTTCTTATCAACATAAGGAACTTTTAGAAAAAGCTTTGATTTTGAAAAAGCATTGATTAAGGCACAGAAATGTTGTATACATATATAAAAAGGTAGAAATATTAAATGTTTCCTTTATTGAGCATGATGATTTTGTATCATTGGTACTGATTTCAAAAACCAGAAGTTTACAGTCTAAAAGGATTGATAATGTTAGTGAGGACTAATACATTAATAACTATGATGAGAAGTAATAGGGAGAGATTTAAATGAATGACTAGTAATAGCTTGAGCTTGAAGGTCATTTTAGCTCAGGTCAGGAAAAACTGACATCTGAATTGGGCCTATAAAGAAGAATGAACAGTGAATAGAGATGGTGATGTGAAAGAAGAGAGAATCCAATTTTAGCATCCAACAAAGTTACCGAAATGGAAGAGGTCAGAGCAATGGTACATTTGTAATAGAACTTAGAATGAAAGGAATTACTATGTGATCTGTTATTGTAGTTAACAGTTACAAATGGTTAAAATTTTTGTTTTATTCAGAAATCATGGGGAATCACTGAATGTTTTGGTGGAAAAATGATATAACATTTAGGAAAATTATTCAGATAATAATTAGTATGGTAAATGACTTGAAGACAGAGGGAGTGAAATAAGTTGAGGCAAAAAAATCTTTAATTGAGATGATCTGAATGGATATCAAAATGGGAAGGGAAGGGAAATTACATCTCTCTCAGCACCTAGCTGGGTTGTTAAATGGACCAGAGTTAAAGGATTTATGTAGTAAGAAGGTCACAAATTTTTAATGCCTCTTTAACTTAAAATAAATCCTAGGAAGTTGCCTAAGTCACATAGTGGTTAACTTGGTAACTGTTCATCAGGTCATACCAACTCTGAACCTAGGATTCTATTGAATATGATGTGATATTAATAACAAAACATGAGTCAATTTGCTGTCCTTAGTGATTTTGCAAACTGTGCTTTTTGTCAGTTTTTTTCCCAACATTTGTACAGTCGAGTTTATCATACTTATCATTTCCCTGCACTCCCCTGCTTCCCCCTCTCCACCCCATATTTACTACTTGGCAGCCTAGATTAGAATTAGATAGAAGTTCCACGAAGGCAAAGCTGAGGCCTTATCTAAAATGTGGATCTCCCAGTGTTTAGCACATACAGTAAACAGATGTTGAATTTGTTTCATCAGGTAAGTTTTTAGTTCTTTGCTTCACTTCGTCTGGATAGACACAAGTTTTGGCGTTCCAACCCACATCACAAATACCACCTAGTAAACTGTGTGTGAAAACTGTCACTTGTTTGGGGGAGGAAGAAGGAGGTAAACCAAATTTACTCTTTGACAGTATGAGATGAGGAGAGACAATCTCATTCTTAAGTGCTGTTTCACATGAACCCAGATTGAATCAATTCAGTGTCATCAAGACCACATTTCCAGTTTTGGCAGGTATATTTTGGTGACTTCAGCACATCCTTTACCTGTGTCAGTGAGGGGGCAAAGTATCTTTCACTTGTTTGGTGAAACAGCTACATAACACGAACTCCTCTATATTGAAAAAAACACAACAGTTTTCCCTGTGACTTTTCCAAAGTCAAACAAAAAGCAAGTAAGTGAGTTGAAGCTTGACTTTTAGACTTCAAATCCAATTCACAGCAACTACAACAAAAGTGAATTCAATTTCTCTGCCTTCTTGGATGGTTCCCCATACATGGAATCCCTTGCCACTCTACCAAGCATCTTTCTATTGACAAATCTGAGTTAGGATGAATAATTTATTGTTCAGTACTATTCAACTCTTCTCATGAATCAAAGCAGGCCAATTCTATCCATAAAGTTTTCTTGGCAAGGAGTGATACTGGAGTAGTTTGTCATTTCCTTCTCCAGTGGATCAAGACAAACAGAGATTTAGTGATTTGCCCAAGGTCATGTAGCTAATAATATCTGAGACTAGATTTGAACTCAGGTCTTCATGACAGCCCAGCACTCTATCCTCTGAGCCAACTAACTGCCTTGAAGGAATAATAATAGTGACAACAAAGACATTAATATCAACGACAATTTGTTTACATGCTTTTAGTTCTTCAAGGTCCAGCTCAAATACCAACTCTACTTTGATTCCACAATATTTTTTATTCTTCTTATGGACTTAGAATATCCTCATTGATATTATTTATTTGCACAATTGTCTTAACTTCATTACTACAGAGTTTTCCTTTCAAGGAAAGGGATTGTGTTATTTATTAGCATAATTATCCTCTGTTTGAAGTCTATAGTCTCACACTGAGTAAGCATTAAATCAAATATTCTTTAAATGAGTCTCATAGAAAAAAGAAAGAAACTAAAAAAACTAAGTAGAAAAGACCAATAAACTGTTGTAAAATAGAATGTAATGGACTTCTGTACTAGCAGCAATGCAATGACCCAGGACAATTCTGAGGGACTTATGAGAAAGAACGCTACCCACATTCAGAGGAAGAACTACAGGAGTGGAAACAGAAGAAAAACAACTGCTTGAACACATGGGTTGAGGCAGACATAATTGGGGATGTAGACTCGAAACTACCACACCAATGCAACTATCAACAATTTGGAAATAGGTCTTGATCAATGACACATGTTAAAACCAGTGGAAATAGGCATCAGCCATGGGGGAGGGGAGCTTGGGGGATGAAGGGGAAAGTAAGAGCATGAATTATGTAACCATGTTAACTTTTCTAAAAAATAAATATTAATAAATGTTTAAAAAAACTAAATGAAAAAAATTTTAATTTAAAAAAGAAAAAAGAGAAAAATAGACTATAATATTTTCCACATATATTGATGGATTCATATCTGTATGTAAAGATATATATGTGTGTCATTTAGTCCTGTAAATTAGATATAAAAAGTTAACACTTGTAAAATATAAATTTCAAATTTATTCTGAAGGTGTAGTATCAGACCTTGTTCTTTCCCAGTTTCTAGTATTTCTGCAAAAGAAATAGAGGCCAAAGACATTTCTTTTCTCACTCAATTATACTATTCTTGTTGACTTCAAAGAGGTTCATTTCCCAAGCAGAATGCATGATTCCATGAAAGGGCCAAGTATTATATCAATTTATCATACTTCAAGGAATGGCAGTGACTGACTACCTTAATTACTTGGAACTCCAGTTTAACTGATAGATTTCTAGGAACCTAACCCATATAATAGACTTGTCTTATCTTAAGCTTAAATGTCTTGATGATGCCTCAAGAATATGTGAAAAACAAAGTTATAGAAAAGAAGGGTTATGTTAGGGGCTTAATCAATGCTTATGGGTTTGGATTGGATTGGTTTAGAAGAAAAAGGAGAGAGGTGGAAGAAGACTTGGAAAAATATGATGGAGTCATAAAAGCAAAAACAAAAAAGAGTACAGAAGTCATGGTTCAGATCTTAGAAATGACTTTTTAAATTCTAACATTCTAAAACCTGGGGTCTTGGAAATAAAATGATGTGTTACCATGTTATTGTTTGCTGAGTAGAAAACAGAAATACTATACTTCTTATTCTCTGAAATTGTTGAATTGTTTAAGTCAATATTAAAATGATTAGTATGAGGAAGACAAAGTAATTTGGAAAGGTTTATGAAAAGGAGTGAAAAAAGAATAAAACAAGGTCACAAAATATAAAGCTGGAAGAATCATATAATTAATTATATAAAATAAAAGGTATATATAAGTTCAGGGATTAATGGGCAAGTAGAGAGCAGAAGGTAATAGATAGGGAAATGTTAATAAGCTGTTAGAGAGTTTTAGTCTTTTCTTTTTAACTTTATATACTGTACCACTTAGTCCTAATCAATCACTGAACATTTGCTAAGAACATACTTTGTGTCAAAGAAAGTTCTTGTACCTTGAATAATGCATTGCATATATCTTTTATTACATGCATGTTGATTGATTGTGTTAAAAGTGAAGTGAATAATAAATTATTTTAAAATAAGTAAAAACAGTTTGCAATACACAATAATTAAAGAAATGACAAAATCTAAAATCATCTTAAAGTGCATTAGGGTTTACAAAATATTTTCCTCAGAATAAAATATGAGATAAGTAGGGTAATAATATTAATTTCACTAATCAGATGGAAAAATTGAGGCTTAAAGAAATTAGTTGGCTTACTCATAGTCATACACCAGTGTCCATGCCTGGGATTGAACAGGACTCTTTTGACTCTAAAACTAGTGTCCTAGATAAGACAATTTGATTGTTCTATATTAGCCAATATCATAGATTCCCTATGTTATGATTTCCTTTCTGAATTTTAACTTTTCTTTTGGAATAAAAAGAGATTGTTAGTTCTTATAGCAAAACGTGTTTGAGAATTCATGAAAGAGTTCTTTACGGAGCTCTGAAAACTACTAACCCCATTAGGAATGATATATGCAAAGCGATTGAAGAGAAGCATGGAAAATACAGGGAAATTGTTGGATTTCATCATTTCACCTTAGGCTTGCAGCTGAAAAAATCAGATTTACAGGCAGCCATGGGGCTGCCACCAGTGGATATGCAGATATGGAAAATGAGGCAGCATGGTATAGTGAAAAGAGCATTGGGTTTAAAATTGGGATTTTCATTTTAAACTCTACTACTCTGTAAGTAAACTTTATAACTCTGTGATTCTGGGGAAACTCGCTTGCTATTTCTTTATCTCTATAATGAGTTTAGACCCACGTGAGTATAATGTTTTAGAACAGACCAGGATAACCTAGAGAATGTTCAGAGGAGGGGAATCAGGATGATGAAAGTCCTCAAGACTCAACCATGAAAAGATGAATTGAAGAAACTAAGGATATTTAGTTTGGGCAAAAGAAAGATGTGTATATTGGGGTGTATTGGCTGTTTTGAAATGCTTGAAAAGATTCATGTGGAATTAGTTTAACTTGTCTTTGTTTTGGGAGCAGAAATAGAAGTAATGGGTCCAAGTTGAAAAAAGACATGTATGGGCTTGGTTTCAGAAAAAAAAAAAAAAAAAAAAAAACAACTTTCTGACATTTAGAGCCATCAAAAAGTAAAAAAAAAAAAAAAAGGGTTTTCTTATAAAGTAATAGATTCCTCTGCGGAGTTGTAGAGTGTGTGTGCTTCTTTTTTGGGGGGGCTGTTAAGTATTCAAAGCAAGAGTTGAGAAGACTATTTGTCAGGTATGTTGGAATTATTATTTTTTTTCATGTGTGGATTGGACTGGGTGATTAAGGTTCTTTCCGGCTTTGAAATTCTGTGATGTATAAGATTCTTCCAGCTCCAACCACTCTATTAGAGCCGTGTCTGACTCCTCTTCCACACAAATGGTAGACCTTCCCTCTGTGACACACTAAAACACCAGTCTCTTAAAGACATCTGCTATGTGCTTCCTAAGTCTTCTTCCAACGTAAAAATCCTCAGGTCCTTTTAGTCAATTATCATATGCAATAATTTCTTTACAACCTTTACAACCTCCTCCTAGTTCTAATTAATTTATCAATGTCCTCTCTAAAATGCTGCCCCCAGAACTGAACAGAGTATTCTAGATTTGGTGGGACCAACACCCACTGCAGTATGGTCACATCCCTAGTAAAACACACTAAGCCTTTCTTATTTTAGCCAAACTTCAATATCAGTTCTCATGGCTGCTTTATGAGACTTTTGACTCATACATAAAGCCTACTGTTTTTTACCATTTTGTCATCCGTTTTGCTACAGTTCTTCTTTTCCCCACTATGAACAGGAACACTAGATCTAGATCTTCAGAGGAAGAGAAAGTCTATCTATTACACTACATTATATATATATAGTGTACATCTATTCCGATTACTTAGCACAATGTCTGGCACATAGTAGATAACTAGTCAATACTTGTTCATTCATTGGTTTATTCCTGAATTCACTAAGAATAGAATCTCCCTAGGTTATATTCTCAGCTATAGTATGTTATCTACCCATTCCTATTATGTCTTATACTTAGGAAATGTTTTTTTTTAAATTAAGTATAAAAATTTATCTTCATTAAGTTCCATCTTATTACATTTGGCCCAATATTCTAGTCTATTGAGATTTTTTTTGTATCCTAACAATCATCTAATATACTGAATATTTTTGCATGTCATCTATGTTTTTGTCCAAGTCCTTAATAAAAATGTTAAACAGTATAGGGTGAAGCATAGAAATCTCTTTCCAAAATGACATAGAGCCGTTTAGGACTATGTCTAGTTATTCAACCAGTTTTGAATTAACCTAACAGTATAGCATAGCCCATATCTCTACTTTTTTTTACAGGAAAGGCTAAAAAACTTTTTCTCCTCTTGCTTCTGTACATTAAAAAAATCTAAGTTGGTAAATAAGTTCCCTGGGCATCCAGGTCCTTTAGACAACTCATCATTTCCTTCCTCACTTTGTGTCTTCAGAATTTCATTCTTTAGAGAATCTACCTTGCTCTTTGCTGTTTTTCACACAAGATATGCCTTGACTCTATACATTTTTACTGACTATATATGACCATGATTGGAATTGTCTTTCTTCTCATCTTTGCTTCTTGAGTTGCCCGGCTTCCTTCAAAGCCCAGATAAAAATCCCACCTTCTAAAAGAAGCCTTTTCAAATTCCCGTTCATTTTGGTACCTGTCTTCTGTAGATTATAACAAATTTATACTTAATATAGCTTAGTTATTTTCATATTGTCTTTTACACTAGGGTGTAATTTCCTTAAGAGCATGAACTTTTTGTGTTTTTCCCCCTATATCCCCAGAACTTAGCATAATACCTGATACACATAGACATATAGTAAGGGCTTAAAAATTTATTGTTGATTAATATAACTTTCTCAATAAAATAGTTCCTGGGATCCTACCTATTTTAATCGCTGAACCCTTTGAAATCTATTGTCCCCTAAACTAGAATAGATGTTGAAATATAGAATGGAAAGGAATAAAAATTATATACTATCTACTATGTCAGATAATGTGCTAAGTGCTTTTTAAATTATCATCCCATTTCATGCTCACAACAATTCTGTGAGGTAGATGCTAACATCAGCTCCATTTTACAGTTGAAGAAAATGAGCAAACAGGTTAAATGATTTGTCTAGGATCACACAGCAAGGAGATATCTGAAGTTAGACACATAGTTAATGCTGTTGATGATGCTGTTTCTCTTTCATATTTAATGACTGGTGGTTGTTGCTTAAGTGAGTAAAATAATTTCTCTTTGTGATGAAATAAAAATATTGGGATATAAAAAGCACTAGATGTTAAATAACTTGCTCAGGTTTATATAAGCAGTAAAAGGTAGAGCTGGACAAGTCATTTAGCATCTCAGATTTAAGTAATCCCACAATTTCTGGTTCATTTTTGTTTTTATCCTCAGATTAGAGATTATATTATTTCTTGTGTTTTCCTGCAAGTAACTGCAAAGTTGTGTACCTTAGGTTATACATGGGCAAAATGCTAAATAAAATCCAATGGATGGCAATACCTTTTCTCAAATTTGTAACTATTTAATGTTAACCCATAATGAAAGGACTTATTTCTGTTGATTTCATTCATACTTGAAATTTTCCCACTTTAGTAGTCAGTGCCATTGCACCAAAATATTTCCATAAAGTGAAGTAGGTTATTTTTAATTAGTTCCAGTAATTCTAGTCTTCTCAATGTACAAAAACTCAAAAAACAAAGGAATCCTCTTTACTGTATTCTGGATTGATCTGGTCAGCATTATGGTTCAAAGTGGGTCAGTTTGCCACTCTATATCATCTTAGTTATTTGATTCTTAGAAAGTCATATTGCAATAGCCAGAAGTCATAACTTAACCAGTGCTAACCCCAAAGCCCAATTTTCCAGCATTTAAGAGTTCTTTGCCAGGATTTCTACAACTGCCATGTTAATCTTAGAGCATACAAAGTCCCCTAAAATCACTTTGGCTGGCAACTCTCTACTTTGACATAGAACCCCATATCCCAGATACTTTGAGAGTCATTTTTTCATATTCTTTCTGTATGTTTTTGCTTATCTTGTTCTTATTGCTGTTTTTTGGCTAATTAGTAGTAGTAGGGGAAGTAACAATAATGAAAATAGTATTAATAATAGTAAGTAGTGTCATGGGTAACTCTGTGGGGTGTCATCAGTAAGATGACAAATTATGAGCTTTGAAAGTTGGAGGCATTGGAAGAGTAAACGACTTTCCTAGCTCTGTCACTTACTACTTGCATGACCTTGGATAAATCACTTAATCTCTGGCTCAATTTTCTCCTATAAAAAGTAAAGGAATTAGAGGTTATGATCGCTAAGGTTTTTTCAACCTATAAAAATATGATCAAATAGTATATGTTAGAGTATTTGAACCTATATGTGCATAAGTACACATGTGAAGTGTTTGTGTGTATTTAACTAAACATGTATATACATACAGGTATGTGTATGTCATAAAAATACAGATTTGCTTTCTTACCTTGCCAGAAAACTTGGAATAAAATCTCAGTTTTTAAATAAATTATTGTTTATGGCCTCAGTACTTGCTTTGACTGAAACTTAATTTTTCCCACCTCTGGTTTGTCAGCCTCAACAGTTCTTGATTTTGTCTCTTCTCATTTGGTTGCTGGGGAGCATCCAAAGCCTGGATGTTTGATAAAAATCCCAGGCGGGGAAGTTTAAGTACAGTTTAAGTACTTGCCATGGAGCAGGAGTTCACCAGACCTTCCTGTGGGGATGATAACAGAAGTACCACTTGTGGCTCAATAAAGACAATTTTAATTAATAGGAAAACATAATCAAGCCCAGGTACTGAGCATTGCTCTCTGTGTTTCTATGCCAAATCTGTCTGTTCCATTGGCCCAGTGAATGACAATTATCTTCTCCAAGTTAATGAAACAAACACTGGCCGTCTGTGACCACAATGTCCCACAGGTTCACAGTTTGAAGGGGCCCATTATCAGTAATCACATCAAGCCTCTGATGAAGAGAAGCCTCCTTGGTTTATGCCCTTGTGATCACGTTTCATCTCTGCTACAATGAAAAAAAACATAACAAAACAAAAAATAGAATTTGGCTTCTATTTCAAAGAGCATAAGGCTGGAGGTCCAGTCATCAACCATCTAGCCATGTGAACTTAAGCAAACAGTTTCTCTGGTCTAAGCTTTGGGGCCCCGTTCTGTAAAATTTGTATGATAACATTTGCCATATATCCCTCTGAAGGATGCTGACAAGATAGAATAAAATAATATAGGGATGGGGAACAGTGGAAGAAAAACCAGACAGGATGTAGAGAGATTCTGCTTTCAATCTTCTCTTTTTTTTTTCTGTGTGACTTGATAGAAGGTACAACCACATGGATCTTCAGTTTCATCTGTTATAAAGTGGGGATATTTTGACTGCCTATCTCATGAAGTTAAGACAAATGAGGTAATAGAATTGTTTTTTATAGTAAGAATTCTCAAAGTGGGCTAAATATACTGATTAATATCATTGGCTCTGATTTCTAAATCATTTGGATGTTCCCTCAAATGAAGCAAATCTTATTTCTACTTCATTCATTCAGTGGCATCCTTGTTGTGCTCTCCAAATGGGATCTTCTTAAAGTGCTGAAAGACTTCTGTGTTGTCCTTTCGTTTTATGAAAATGCAAATGGCACACTTGAGCTCTCTACCCAGTAGCCCTCATCCTTGGCATGTTTCCAACCTGTCATTTCTTTTATGATTCTCTAACAATATTTTTTTACTTATCATCCTCAGAGTTCCTTGTTTCTTATATGTTGTTACTGGCTCACTCTCCTTATTCACCCTTTCTATTGTCCTTATGATAATGTTCCTATTCAATTGTTCAGAGATGACAGTGTTGCATGTATTAAAGCCATTCAACAAAGGTAGAGTACTGGTATTAAGAAGATAAGTCATTGTTTCTGAGAGAAGTTTGGAGTCACTATAGTAGCCTTATAATTTTAAAAAAGTCAATCCAGTCTGCCTTTCTAATACTTTTTCATTTTATGCCTGACTTGTCCATTTGTCTTGAGGGCTAGAGAGGGTGAGTTACTTCCTTAAAGCTGCAAATTATGGAAGTTGGTATGCTTTGATGAGCTGGAAAAATATTTTTTAATATATGGGTAAGTAGAAAAGGACTTTTGGGGTCTTTTAAATCAAGTCACAGAACCGGTACTAATTACCTCAAACAGATTCATTATTAGTGAGTTTGGCCACACATAGAATCTGAATTTTGTAAAACTTAATGTAGGTGGTCAGTAATTTGTCAAGCCATTTAAAGTTTTACATTTTTTTAAATAGTTTCTATCTCTCTTCATTTCACTTCAAAATATATTAAAAATATTTTCTTTAGAAAACTATAATAGGTAGAGGAGAAAATACATTAATCAATAAAACATATATAATCAAATAGAATGTGTCAGTATTTGAACCTATATGTCTATGATTGCTCATTTGAAATGTTCCTATGTTTATATATGTGTATATATACAAATATATATGCATGTATATGTATACATGCATATATATTTGTGCACGTGTATATGCATGTATGATAAAAGTATAGATTTGTTTTTATTACCTTGCCAAGAAACTTAGACTAAAATCTCCATTTTTAAGTTAAATTGTTTCTTGTTTGTGAATTCAGTATTTGTTTTGACTGCATTCAATTTTTCAATAATTCGGTTTCAAAATTCGCTTTTAATCAATAAGAAGTAGTTTTTCCTTCCAAAAATCTATAAAATATTAATGTCAATCACTTACCCAGACTACAACATATTTAAGTACCTAGTATATGCTAGATACTATGCTAAATACTGGGTATAGAAATACACAGAATGTGAATATATTCTAAGAGAGAATATTATAGTATGAAAAAGTTTGGTCTAATGTTGGAATAACTTTTAAGAACCATATAAAGTTAGAATTGATGGGAGATAGTCATTATGTAGTTACTGAATCACAGAATTTCAGGGATTGGAGAGACCTCAGTAGATACCTAATCTGAACCAGTATGGAAAAAATAATCTCTACTCAACAAGTAATCATTTGTCCTCTGTCTTAAAACTTCCTTCTGCCTTCAGAAGCATTTCATTCTACTGTGGGATACCTCTAGTGCGATTTTTCACTCTTTAATCAAGTCTAAATTTGTTTTTGTATCTCCTTCACTTATCTTCCTGTCTCTGCCATCTAGAACCAAACAGAAATAATTAATCCTTCTGTCTTGTGATGCCTTTTGAGATTCTTGAAGACCGCCAACTTTTTTTTTTCCTGGTTACTAATTATCTTCTCTGCCTTCACTTGGACCCCATATAACTAGACTGAGGACCCTTCCCCATCCTGGTTGTTTTCCTCTGGAGACCCTCTAGCATTTCAATATCCTTCCCAAAATAAGATATTCAGAACTCTAGCAGTATTTCAGATATAGTTCACCAAATTCGATACTTCAGATCTGTCACCAACCCCACTCATTTTACAGAGGAGGAACTTGAGGCTCAGAAAGGGGAATAACCCAAGGTCAAAATTCTAATTCCTGGAAGATCTGGGACTTGAAATCAGGACTTTTAATCTAATACTTCTTTCACTAGAGGATATCTGCCCCTTTGCCCCATGCCACATTTTAGTTTTCTTCTCAGACTCTCTATACTTTGCATAAGTTATTTTATCTGAGCTTTCAATTTTGTCTAATGGATTGCAAAAGTAAAAGGACATTTCTCAGAGAAGTTAACTTGCTTCAGAGTGAAGTGCTCTCTTCAATTCTAATGATTTCCAGCTATTTTTATGTACAGTAGTTAGTTTCCAGACTGATGAGGAGGAGTCTCCCTGGTACAGATGGGAAATGCTTATTATGCTAATAGTGTTCTGGATTGTTAGCAGAGATTATTAGAGAGAGATGTTAGAAATGCCTCCAGTGGAATTGAGTAGGTGACAAGGTAAAAGGAAGAGATAAATGACAGCAGTAAGTAGGCAGTACATCAGGATAAAGATGCCAAGCAGAAGCAAAGAGAAGAAAGGGATTTTGTTTCTTGTAAAGAACCATGACACAAAGGTGCTTTCCCATTGTTAATATAACAGCCTATATTAATGTCATAGTTTGCTTTCTCTTTGAGATGTAGAGGATGTAGAATCTGAATTCCTGAAGTCTATTTCAGTAGATAACCCACAACAAACTGGAAAGGTTTTGATTAGGGACATAGTGTCAGACTGTCTGTCTCTTTTCTGAGGACCAGACTGGCTAAATGTGGAGAGGCTGATTGATTCTCAGAGGATTGAAAAATTGTTAAAGATTACTTTGGACACAGTGTCTAATGATGGCTATCTACTAAGATATGGAGAGGTCATATCCTGCAAGGCTGATGACAATACATTCACCAATGAACTAATAGACATTTAGAAGTATTAAGGTAACATAACTTAAAGAAATACAGCTAAATAGTGGGAAGAGCTCTAAAGTAGCAGATATTAAGAGTCCTTAGTTCTAGTCTAGCTGTGCCACAAACTATCTCATTTAGAGTAGGTCAGCTGACCTTTCTTTTTAAAATACACAATGAAGATATTGAGCTAGAAGAGCCTAGAAAAGTCTTTAATCTTTTTTTATATTATAGATCTCTTTGGAAGTACAATATAGTCTTTGAACTTGTTCTCAGAATAATCTTTTTAAGTGAGCAAAA
This sequence comes from Gracilinanus agilis, assembly GCF_016433145.1. Lineage (NCBI taxonomy): Eukaryota > Metazoa > Chordata > Mammalia > Didelphimorphia > Didelphidae > Gracilinanus > Gracilinanus agilis. The sequence goes on along the minus strand of NC_058131.1, from coordinate 208,845,574 downwards.
TAAGACATAGGTTTATAAGGAAAACCAAGAATGCTGAAATACTGTTATCAGAATTTGGGTGGGTGGAGGTGGGGAGGAAAGCAAACAAATTCATAGACTTCAGGTTAAGAACCCATGATCCAACCCATCTCCAATCTCCTTTTCATCTCTAATTGTATATGACAGAGAAAGAAAACCATTCAGTTCAAAACCCTTGAGACTGTACAAGGAGATCAGATACAAATGAAATAATCACCTGGAGAAAATTTACTGGGGACTTCGCAAAAGAAAACCAGAGCACATGAAAACAAAGAACTCATAGATAGACTAAGGTTTAATCTTATTAAAATACATTTGGCCAAAAGTATGCGTCATGTAATTCCGACAATGTATTTTCCTTTTGAGCCTGAGCAACAATGCTATCATGTGTGAATCTTTCAATAGACAAGAAAAGGCAAACACCAGATTCAGGTGTGCTGGCTGCTCGAGTTGCCCTGCCACTTGTCTAATGCCTTCTCCAGATAACAGTGGCCTCTCCAAGATGTCAGTGTCAGTGCCAACTGGTGACTGTCTTTTCCAGCTGAGGAATGGGATTTGGTCTGCATGTAAAGTCTGTGGGCTAAAATACTCAATGAAGTCTCTTTTGTTATGGAAGTTCTATGAATGAATAAATAACAACTCATTTTTATTCAGTGTTTTAAGGATTAAAATGCACTTTTCATAACAGTCTCATGAGGGATGTAATATAAATATTATTTTATATAGATAAAGAACATAAATAGGGTATGGGGAGGTTAAGTCACAGAATTATTATGGAAGGGCCAAGATACGAATCTAAATTTTTCTTACTTCACATCCCACAATATTTTCACTATATCAAAATGCTTCTGATTCTAAGTATAAAATGACCTTGAATCTCCAAATGGCATCTTCTTTTTAAAATATATATATATGCACATTTTGTATGTACATATATAAACTCATATAAAATGATTATGATGAAAAATACCAGCTGAGTCATGCTATTTAATGTTTTATAAATAACCTTACATGTATTATTTAATTCAAACTTTGCAATAATCTTGAGATATAGTTGCTATTTTATTCTCAGATTCCATATGAAGAAATGAAAACTCAAAAAGATTAAATGACTTGTTCATAATAATGGAACTTAGTATGTCTGTGAGGTAGGATTTGGAATCAGGTCTTCCTGTCACAACATAAAACATTACCTACTGTGTATGTATGCATGTAATACACGTGCACATATATGTACGTGTCTGTATATATGTACATATACATGTATAAAATGAATATCTATTTTATATGAAAGATGTAAGCTAGGGAGATAGAAGAAATGATAGAAGATGTCAGATGGATGTGAGGTTGAGATCTAAGGTTTATCCAACTGAATAGATGGGTAGAGTTTTGAGAGATAAGTAGAAGTGAAGCTTTGCATATTTTCAAAAAAGAATTTAGTGATGGGGGAGTGGAAAGGTCTAGTCAGTATAGATTACACACTAGACCCTCACTTTTTGAAATCAGAGGCTATAAGATATCAGCCAGCCCCAATGCAAATGGAGCCCAGAGCACTCAGACTTTACCCAAGACACATTTGGGTAAGAAGTATATTCTGTGTGCCAACATTTATGGTAACATTAAAAATCAAAGACTCTATGTTTAAGTCATCTGACCCCCCCCACTTACAGTTGTCACCTTGAATAAATCATTTACACTTGCTGAAGCTCATTTTCCTCAAATAAGAGTGAGATCTGGAAATGTGAGTAATATGTTTTGGCTTAAATTTATATTATATGAAGAGAATATAACATTAAAACTGACCTATGAAAAATTAACATGCCCAATTGTGTACATACATGCACATTTTCATGTAAGTATATGCATATGCACATTCACATATATAATGTTTGCATTCAGTATATTCTATATCATCACACATATTTGGCATATTGGAAGTAATATATGCATCTCATATGTCTATTGCATCTTATACATGTAGAATAATTCTCTAAGTTATCAAGAAGGTTATAATCTGCCTTGGTAAAAATGTCAGAGCTTTCTAAGATACTAACAGCAGCTCTCTTTGGGGTGGTAAAAAACTAGAAATCTAGAAAATGTCCATCAATTGGAGAATGGCTGAACATGATTGTGATGGAATAATACTGCTCCATCGGAAAAGAGCAGATCAATTTGAAAAAAAACAAAAGCAAACAAAACTTAGAAAGATGTCCATGAGATAATAAAGGATGATGTAATATTTGAAGTATAACATGTGAATGTTCATCTCCAGCGAATGAACTGAGAAGTGAAAACATGGAAGACATAATCTATATATACACATCTATTTGCCGGATGATGCCTTCTATGGTGTGAGGAGGAATGGGAAGGGCTGAGATAAATGAAAATAAATTCTATCAATTTAGAAAAAGTCAGAATTGTCTAAAACAATGAAATCAGAGTTCCAGTCACCCTATTTTTATTCCCATCTCTGCCCCTTCTATGTTCTTGCCATGTCTCCTTTTTAATTGCCTTATTCAGGTTTTTATATTAGCTTATTTGACATAGGTTTTAAAGCAAAGTCATAGCCTTGGCTCTTCCACCAGCCAACAAGTATTTACTAAATGTTTACTATATTCCAGGTACTGTCCTAAATGCTGCAAATAAAATGTAGATAGATCAACCCATTATGTGATCAGAGGCAAATTTCTTCGTTCTGGGCCTCAGTTTTCTCATCTACAAAATGGGGGATCGGCCCGGTTGATATTCTGATCTATCATTCTTGGATTTTCAATTCATGGAACCCTATAAAGAGTCCCTTTAAATAAATACCAAAGAGTAGTGGAGAAGACATGTAAATAAGATAACAGAAATTGGATCATTTTTCCAAACTAAGTGTCAAAACAAACTTCTGTAACAAATCCACACTTTTCTCTTGCTTTTTCATAAATTGCTTTTATAACCAAAACAAAATGTACATGGGTCAGTGAGTGTGGGGTGAAAGATGGATTGGGGAGAGATACTGTACTAATCACAAGCTGATTAGTAGATTTTGTAGGAAAACGGATATATGTTATGTGAATGAGGTAAATAGAAACTTTTCTGCAGAAATATTGACTTTCACCTATGTGGGTCCATATACCCAGAACTACAGGTTGACAGCAAGGAAGGTGAGGCCATCTAGTATTGTCTACATCCTGATCAAATGCAGTTAGATGGTGTAATGGGTAGAGTGATGATGATGAGCCTCCAGTCAGAAAGACCAGGGTTCAAATATAGCCTTAGATATTAACTAGCTGAGTGACACTGGAAAAATCATAACCCTTTTTGCCTCTGTTTCCTCATCTGTCAAATGAGCTGGAGAAGGAAATGGCAAGCCACTCTAGTATCTTTTTTTTCAAGAAAACCTCTAGTATGGTGACAAAGAGTTCAAATGGACAGAAACAAATGAGTAACCTGATCATTTCTAGAGGGGACATTTTCTCGCTGGGGATAATATTTTGGTCAGAGAAAAGAACTAAGCAATCTGGGTTTTTGTTTTTCTGTTTTTCCCTCCAAATAAAATTTTAACTCTACTGAATACCATCAGTCTAAGTGTATACTAATATCTTCCACATGGGCATGAGTGAGAGCAGAGCATCATGTCCAAGGATAATGTGCTTCATTACTGGAATGATTCAGGACTGGAAGCTAAATATATGGCCTTTTCTTTGGATTTCATTTTGTGTGTGTGTGTGTGTGTGTGTGTGTGTGTGTGTGTGTGTGTGTATGTGTGTGTTGGAGAGAGTTAGGGAGTGGGAGGGGCTGTTGTCCCTGTTTGAGGAAGTATATAACTAAACAAAGAGGTGAAATTGAGGCCATTTCTCTCTTCCTCTCCCCACCCCCTTACCATGCTACCTCCTTCCCACTCTCTCCCAAGCCCTACCCTGCCAAATTTGCCAAAAGGTCAGAAACAGGCTTCATCTGTCATGCTTAATCAGCTGACGAAAAGTGGAGGGTGGCCCAGTCTTGTGGCTTCTCTATTTTAGGTAGAAATTGGAATGGGAGAATGATGCTATCATGTGTAACTTCTTGAAATGTGAAACTACCCTTTTAAGGCTTGGGGCTTGAAGCCAGGGGGAAGTCAGACCAGATATCTGAAGTTCTCCTGTCCTTTGGCCTACTATAGCAGCTTCATTCAGGACAGGTGAGCTCTTGTGACAGATTACATTGAGAAAATAGCTCAACTTTGCACATTCAGAATAGAAGGAAACACATGTGTGCATAAACTCTGACAATTTATAATGGAAAGAAAATACACAGAATTGGGAAGTTAAAAAATCGATTTAGAATTTAGAATTTTCACACTATTTACCTTCATCTCTTTAATTCCTAGAGCAATATTAGACACATTGTCTCTTAGTGAAATTGTGGGTTGTCTAAATAAATTTCCTGGGAAGACATGAATAGATATGTCCAGAATCTAACCTACTCATCTCAAATGGAGACGGATTCTTACCTGGAAGGGAGTGGGAGAAGGTACCAAGAGAACACTCTACTCTCTCCACAGAATGGGTTTTAAACTAGAATTTTATATATTTGCCTTTCCTCTTTAAATTGCTTCTAAAGAGGAAGTTATTTTTAAAGTCAAGCAATTTCCCTGCTCATTATTTCTAAGAAGGGTCACTCCAGATTTATATTTGAAAGCTTGACCACATTCCACCAAATACTAATTACATAAAGGACTGTCACAAATACCCAAAGCATTTAAAACAATTTATCCAAGCAAATTGCAAACTGAAATCAGAGAGGTTATGCCATTTAAAATATGTCTGACAATAGATGAGAAAATGAGTTCTCCAGTAAAAGGGAGAAAGCTTGGATCAAGTAAGAAATTACCCACAGAGACATTACTCAAAATCTATAGGGAGTCAAGCTGGAAATTAAGGGCATGTTGTGGTGTCAGCACCTCTCCATGTTTGCTGCTTCCAAATAATCTTTTCGGTCTTCTTTTCCGGATTTCTTTCTAAAGAGCATCAGGAATCATTTGTATCTTCTCTCAAAGTGAGAAGGAAATTTATATTTACTTTCAAGCATAGGCAGCTGGTGGTAGAGTGGATTGTTCACTGGGCCTAGAGACAGAAAAATCTTAGTCCAATTCCTATCTCTCTTTTTTAGTTCTTTACTAGCTTTGTGAACCTGGATGTCACTTAACTTCTGTTTGCCTCATTTTTCTCACTTGTAAAATGGTGATAATAGTAGCATTATTGATTAGACTACTCCAAATTGCCCTCCACTGCTGACTGAGTTGTGAATTAATTAGGAAATGGCTGAACAAATTATGATATCTGATGGTGATGGAATATTATTGTGCTCAAAGGAATAATAAACTGGAGGAATTCCATGTGAATTGGAATGACCTCCAGGAATTGATGCAGAGTGAAAGGAGCAAAACCAGGAGTACATTGTACACACAGACTGATACACTGTGGTACAATTGAATGTAATGGATTTCTCTACTAGCAGCAATGCAATGATCCAAGACAATGCTAAGGGACTTATAAGGAAGAATATTATTCGCATCCAGAGAAAGAACTGTGGAAGCAGAAATACAGGAAAAAAACAATTTGATCATGTGGTTTGTTGAGTATATGATTGGAGTTTTGACTTTAAAAGATCACTCTATTGAAAATAATAATAATATGAAAATTGGTTTTGAACAATGATACATATAAAATTAGGTGGAATTGCTTGTCAGCTCTAGGAGGGGGTATGGAAGAAGAGGGGGATATCATGAATCATGTAATCATGGAAAAATAATCCAAATAAATAAATAATAAAAAAGAAAGTAACCTGTATATCTATAGAGCAGGGGTCAGCAACCGTTTTGGCTGTGAGAGCCATAAACGCCACATTTTTTAAAATGTAATTTCATGAGAGCCGTACAGTGCTCACAGTGCGTGCTCTATAACAGCACTTGAAAAAAAAATTTACTTTATGGCTCCTGCTGAAAGAGCCATACATTGCCAATGCCTGCTATAGAGACTTATTCTTAATCATACTTTGTAAGTGGCAGACAAGAAACGAATCTTTTTTTTTTTTACATTAAAACTGATCCTCTCTTCAATATACTATAGTATCATTCATTAATATAGCTCTACATTCCTAAGATACAGGTAGGTCTTTAATAGTCTTCCTTAATGACAACTCTTGAAGTAGGTATTGAATTATTATAATAAACATTTCACAAATATGAACACATATAAAAGGATGGTTAAAAACATCTCCACTAATTTCTTAGGTTGGAATGTCAGTAGTTAAACTTGATTATCTTTTGACTCTCTATAAATATAGTTCTCTTTCTTCTCTACCATATTTCCTGGAATGAGGAGATATATAATTTTACACACAGAAGTAAATGAATTATACATTAAAAAGTTCTTGTATTTGTAGGAATGTTATTTATGTATGGTTGTGCCATTCTTGGGAATCAGTATATTGAACTTTCTAATTGTGTAACTTTGAGTGAGTCACTTAACTTCTGCACAATTTTAAGTCCTTCCCCTATAAAATTAATGAGAATATTTACTTTCCCTAGTTCTCAGAATTATTATATAAATGAAACAATATTAAATGTATGCATTTTCTACAGCATTGACCTAGTACCTAAACATATTATATGCTTAATAACTGTTTTTATTGATTTTCCAATCTCATTAGCACATGAAACGGTCTACAAAGACACTGACAGTTCATACATTAACTATACTGAGAGAATCATGCCTCCTTGAAGGAATGAAAAAGATAAAGTAAGCTATAGGTGCTAAGCTATAAGCACTATGTAAATGTAAAGATTATTATTATTATTATATTATTATCAATTTTAAAACATGATTTCAGTAGTTATCTTACTTCTATAAATGATGATAAAGACATTGGCTTTTATTTACTATTCCTTCCATTTAGATCAAGGTAATTAGTTGAGTTCTACCAAAGTTTCCCTATCAAGATAGCTTCAATTGGTAAAAATGTAGTATGTAAAAACTACTATGTCTGGGAGAAAATGGAGTGGGCTGATACCATGGAGCCCTGAGTTTTAGTTCTCCTTCTACCATAAACTTATTTTAATATATGAGACAAAGTGATTTCTCTAAGCTTCTATTTGCTCATCTAAAACATGGAGAGATTGCAGCAAATGATCTATAAGTGCCCATCTAAAGAAATAAAGGAAAGAAAGAAAGAAAGAAAGGAAGGAAGGAAGGAAGGAAGGAAGGAAGGAAGGAAGGAAGGAAGAAAGAAAGAAAGAAAGAAAGAAAGAAAGAAAGAAAGAAAGAAAGAAAGAAAGAAAGAAAGAAAGAAAGAAAGAAAGAAAGAAAGGAAGGAAGGAA
>NC_058131.1:208798967-208833354 GCF_016433145.1 Gracilinanus agilis | reverse complement strand
GGATATAAATTTCCCCCTGAGTACTGCCTTGGCAGCATCCCACATAGTTTGGTAGGATGTCTCATCATTGTCATTTTCTTCAATGAAATTGTTGATTGTTTCTATGATTCCTTCTTTGACAAATTGGTTTTGAAGAATCATATTATTTAATTTCCAATTAGGTTTTGATTTTCCTGTCCAGGTACCCTTACTAATTATTATTTTATTGCATTATGATCTGAGAAGGTTACATTCATTATTTCTGCTCTTTTGCATTTGTTTGCAATGATTCTATGCCCTATAACATGGTCAATCTTTGTGAATGTGCCATGTGCAGCTGAGAAGAAGGTGTATTCCTTTTTGTCCCTATTTATTTTTCTCCACATGTCAACTAAATCTAATTTTTCTAGGACTTCATTCACCTCTCTTACCTCTTTCTTATTTATTTTTTGGTTTGATTTATCTAGATCTGACAAAGGAAAATTTAGATCTCTCACTGGTATGGTTTTACTATCTATTTCCTTCTTGAGCTCTGCCAGTTTCTCCTTTATGAATTTGGGTGCTATGCCACTTGGTGCATACATATTGAGCAGTGTTATTTCCTCATTGTTTATACTGCCTTTAATCGGGATGTAATGACCTTCCCTGTCTTTTTTAATCATATCTATTTTTACTTTGGCTTTGTCAGAAATCATAATAGCCACTCCTGCCTTCTTTTTCTCATTTGACGCCCAAAAGATTTTGCTCAAACCCTGAACTTTAAACTTGTGTATGTCCACCCGCCTCATATGTGTTTCTTGTAGACGACATATGGTGGGATTTTGGTTTCTAATCCACTCTGCTATTTGCTTCTGTTTTATGAGAGAGTTCATCCCATTCACATTCAGAGTTATAATCATCAGTTGTGCATTTGCTGACATTTTCGAATCCTCCCCTCTTCCTACCCCCTTTTTCCTTATACTTTTTCCTTTTAAATCAGTGGTTTGCTATTGAGCCGCTATCCTTTATCCCCTCCCTTGATTAACTTTCCTTTCTACCCCCTCCCTTATTTTCTCCCCTCTTTTTGTTTTTAAAGGCCTTATGAATTCCCTCCCCCTTCTTCTCCCCTCCCTTTTTTTGACCTCCCCACTGCCCTGCTCCCCTTGGTTTATCCCTTCTAACTTTCTCAGAAGGGTTAGCTAAGAGTTTTATGTCACAATGGATAGTATAGCTACTCTTCCCTCTCCGGGTTGATTACACTAAGAGTAAGGTTTGATTATTACCTCTTAATGCTCTTTTCCTCTCCTTCTTATAATAGTATTTGTCCCCTCTCCCTCCCATGCCCTCTTTGTGTGTAATAGAATATTCTATTTTCTTATTCACTCAAGTTTCTCTTGGTGTCCCCTGCTATTCACCCCCTCTTTCCCATCCCCCATGTCATCTTAGATTATTTAGTGTTCCATCCTCACCCTGTGAATTATTCTTCTGATTACTATAATAGGGAATATTATAATAGTGAATAGAGTTCACTACAGAGAATTATACATAACATTTCTCTACATAGGAATATAGATAATTAGATCTCACTGAGGCCCTTAAAAAGGCAAATTTAAAAATTATAAGTTTTCTTTCTTTCCCCTCTGTATCTTATTTACCTTTTCATGTTTCTCTCAATTTTTGTGGTTGGATATCAAACTTTCCATTTAGCCCTGGTCTTTTCTGTGCAAATACCTGGAATTCTTCAATTTTGTTGAATGCCCATACTTTCCCCTGGAAATATATAGTCAATTTTGATGGGTAGTTGATCCGTGGTTGCAGGCCCAGCTCTCTTGCCTTTCTGAATATCGTATTCCAAGCCTTGCGATCTTTTAGCGTGGAGGCTGCCAGATCCTGTGTGATCCTGATTGGTGCTCCTTGATATTTGAATTGTTTCTTTCTGGCTTCTTGTAAGATTTTTTCTTTTGCTTGGAAACTCTTGAATTTTGCAATTATATTTCTGGGTGTTTTCTTTTCTGGATCGAATGTCGCAGGTGTTCTATGAATCCTTTCAATGTCTATATTGCCCTCTTGTTGTAGGACTTCAGGGCAATTTTGCTGAATTATTTCTGTTAGTATGGAGTCCAGGTTTCTATTAATTTCTGGTGTTCAATTTGCTTATCAGTTCATTTGGTTTCTGAACCTCACTTTCCAATTGCAAGATTCTACCTTTTAAACAGTTATTTTCTTGCCAGATCTCTTCCATTTTCCTCAAAATCTCAGTTTTGAACTCTTCCATAGCTTGTGAGGAGTTTTCCTTATTTGAGGAGGGTCTGCATGCTTGTTTGTTCTCCTCCTCTGTTTGCTTGGTTGTCTGGATTTTCTCTATGTAAAAGTTGTCGAGTGTTAAAGACTTCTTTTTCTTGTTGTTAATCTTTCTCTTCTGAACTTCCTGAGACTGGGTAGCCATCTTTAGCCCAGTAGCTTCTCAAGTTTATCCTCATGCTCAGGGTCTGTCCGCAGTCAAGCCCCCTGGTGGACCCCCTTGCTTGATCCTCTGCCGGAGGTTTCTTTACAAGTCTCAGGGCGCTGCTTCCACAGTAGTATACCCGTCTGCACTGGTTCCCCACTCAGGGTTTCAGAGCTTTAGCTTGTGGCTGTGTCTGCCTCAACCCACGCCTCAACCCATGCCTCCGCCCCTGCCTGCACTCTGAGCCTGCGCTCTGTGCCCTGCGTAGGTTCTAGGTGCCCTGCTCCCGCGCTCAAATTTTGTGTGCGTTCATTAGCTTTTTGGGGTCCTAAATCTTCCTGCTCTCAGGAACAGACCCCGGAGCTGCCAACGACTCAATGGGTGCCCCAAACTTGCTCTATTTCTTTTTAGATGGCTTCGCCGCTATAGGTGTTGTGTTTGGAGGGGTTGGGGGTGGGGTGGTTGCTCAGCCCGCGATTTAGTGAGAGCTGTTTCACCCCTTTATAGCATGGAAATGCCTGGATTCCACGTACCTTCCATGCTGTGCCCTGTTGTGGGGTTCCTCCATTCATCTGGATTTGTTTTTATGTCCCCTTAAGGAGTTTTGTGTGTTTCAGTCAGGAGAGGTTAAGAGCTGCTTCTTACTCTGCCGCCATCTTAACCCGGAACTCCGTCCCTACCCATTTTTGCAGATGAAGAATTTAAACATTAGATAGTATAAATCGTCTCTTCAAGTTACAAATGTATCAGTGACAAACTCTAGCTCTGAACTAAGATCATCCAACTCCAAATCAAACACTTGTTTCAGAAATACACTTCTCCTAGCCAGCTTTATAAATATCTTGGAAAGTTTCCATATTTGTTGCTTTGTATACACATACATATACATATATTCACACATAGTTCATTATGAAAGAATAGGGGTAGAAAGGAAAGCAATATTATTTCTCATAAAGAATTCCCTATAACGTACAACCATATATTTCTTGGTTACTCTCGAGGTCCAAGGTATTATAATAAGAACTCAAGATCTTAATTAAAATGCCTCTATAAGAAAAATTCTTGGCCAGACACTTCAGATAGTTTGTAATATAGGCTTTGCTGGTGAATATTTTAGCTTATTCTTATAGAATAGACATTATAAAATCAACTGTAATCAACACACACCTATTATAGTTCCCCTTTCATTGTAAGTCAAATATCAAAGAACAGCACATCCTATCCATTCTAAAGTAAATAATTATAATTGAAAATATGTATATATATATATATATATATATGCACATGCATACATATACTTATGACATGCATATAGGCACATAGTTTTGGCATTGCATACATATATGAGTCAAAGGAAGAAGACATGAGTAGAAAAGGTAAATGATATTAATTCTGTGTCCCTCTAAAATGATAAGAATGAGAAAACCAGAATCATGTTCTTAATCAGTATACATATATTAAGTTCCTACTTTGTCCTAAGTTCTGGGCATACAATGATCTAATTAAAATAGTCCCTCACTTTCAGGAGCCAAGAATCAAGGAGAAAACATAATGTATACAAATGTAAATATTAAGAGAACATAGGCAAAATAAATACAAAGGAGTCTGGGGAACTACAATAGAAGTCAGGAAAGAATTCAAGTAGAAGGTGGCTCTTGAACTGAGCTTGGAAGTACTGAGGATCTTGAGTTAGATAGGAATGCCTGCTAGGAACAGAAACTAAGCAATATAAAAGCATGACATGGAATGAAGTATATGAAAAAATAGTTTCATATACATAGGTGACAAAATGAATTGGGCTCTAAATGAATTCAGAAAGATCTGAGATCAGGTCTAGCCTCTGACACTACCTGGAAAACCTTTCGAAATCTATTTAAGTACTATCTGCTTCAATTTTCTTATCTGTAAGAAAATAATAAAAATAGCACCACCTCCCAGAATTGTTGTGAGTTTCAAGTGAGATGATATTTGTTTACATTTTGCAAAATTTTATGTACTATATAAATGTTCCATCAAATATTCATTTAGATCTCATTGAAAAAGTTCCATTTTTCCAGGTGGTGACTGTAGTTATGAGATTTCCTTATAATACAGACTTTTAAATTTCTGGGATAGCAGTGAGTGGATTATCAGAAGTCTGGGGTTCAGAAAAAGAAGTAATTAGAAGAGGATCAGTGTGTGTGTGTGTGTGTGTGTGTGTGTGTGTGTGTGTGTGAATATCACAGACAAACATAAAAAGCAGAGGTTTTCCCTATTTTTCTGATTGCCAGACTTCTAGAATAAGGACTAAACCAGCCAAAAATTCTCATTTCTCATCTACTAGAGCATGACACCCCAGAAGATTTTATTTCTAGTTAATTTGCTACAGGACAATCAGTTTGCCCATGTCCCCCAATCCTTTAGCAGTGACAGCAGCCGCCCATGGTTGTTTGATTCCAGCTGCTTGTTCAACCATGCTGCCTTCTTACTAATCACAATCTCAGAAACCAATTGAACGGGTGTGAGTGCAATTATCATTAGAAAAAACAACAATAATTAAATATAATTAATAAAGACCCCTATTACCAGGGCAAATGCATGCTCTGTGTCTAAGTTGGACAGAGTCCCTAAGTGAGCACACCTCATTACCCAAATGAATTGCTTTCATGAAGGATAACTTTTATACTACTAATGTTTTAAAACACTTGAATTTTTCCCAATTGGTAGTTCTTTGTAGAAATATACTATTATTTATTACTAACTAACAACAGTGAATACTATAAATTTGACTGCTCTGAAATTTTTTTATTCTGCCTCCTTCATTTGTTACCTCTGTGACCCTGAACAAATCACTTCATCAGTGAGCCTCAGTTTCTTTATCTGTCCAATGGCACTAATAGCACCTATAATATTTATATTAGAATCATAGTATGAGGAAAATATGTTATAAAACTTAAAGGGCTAAAGAAGTGTATTAAGATTGTAAACTAAAGGCAATTTGTTGGCTGACAATTTCTATTTTTCATTAATGAGAGATAATATAAAAGACATATCGACAGACATATTTTCTACAACATGTAATATTTCTTTCCTCCACTGCTACAATTATAACATTCTTTATGCAGGCAGATCAAAAGCTAAAATCTAGTTTGACACTGAAAGCTCACAAATATTTATTGACTATTTGAATCCTAAAGTATATTTTCCCAAGAAATAATGGTACAAATGGCAATGTTACAGAGATCAGTCCACAAAATCTTAATCATTAGTAGTATAGCTGAACTATAAGATCATAGCATTGCTTAATTCAGTTTTTATTCAACATTAAGTAAATTTTATAACAAAAAAGCTATTCAATAACTCTAATCATGAATAGGTTATGAATAAAACAGAAGGCTATCATTCACAATTGTGATCAGAGTTCAATATGAAGAGGACTTCCTTATGTGTGGTGAGGTCCTCCAAGTATTCCTCTTTATATATGATATTGTATTGAGTTCTAGAAAATTTCAGTCTCCTGGAAAAGATATGTAATTCATTCAAAAGAGTTACATTTGACTATCCTCATAGGAAAGAGCAAGTGGAAGAACAATGTCAATTCTCTAGATTACAACATTCGTTTGTGTGGAGAGTCTATAGAATTTGTCAATTAATATTCATATCTGGCACAGACTAAATAGACAGCTAGTTGATTTGTCCCAGAATTGAAACAGAAAATGAAAGGGATGGTTTCATAGAAACCTGGGAAGGGTTATGTGAACTGATACAGAGTGAAATGAGCAGAACCTAAATAACAATTTGTGCAATAACAGCATTGTAAAGAGAGACAAATTTAAAGGACTTTAAAATTCTGATCAGGACAATAGCCAGGGATGAAGCTTGTTCCTTACTAACTGACACATAAGTGATTGACTCAGGGTGCAGAATGTGCCATGTTTTGGGACATGGCAAATGTAAAACTTGTTTTAACTATGCATATTTGTTTGGGGGATTTCCTTTTATTTGAATGGAGAAATGAAAAATAAATGAAATAGATTTTTGTTAATTTATAGTACTTTTTAAAGAGCAAGCTGAATTGGCTTCAGGAAATGAAAAAGTTCTATTACTGACCCTGAGCTTCCCATGAAAGCAAAGGCCCATTTTAAAAAATATTCACATTTTTCTGATGTATATGCCTGTTTTATATATCAGAAGAAAAAACAAACAATCTGATGCAACAATTTCCAAAAAAATTAAAGATGTTTATCACAATGAGGAAATGTGTGTGTTGGGTGAAAGGAGGATACTACACTTAAACTGATTAGGAACTTAAGAAGAAAACGAATAAAGAATGTGATCTAATAAATGTATGACAAGAAGAGAAGGTAGACTATTTACATTATGTGGGCAAAGGTTAAAGACTTGGTAAAGTTCCTTTTTTTCACCCTGTCAAGAGACTGAAACAGAACTTAAATAGCCATAATACCCTGTGGGTACCTTTGTGATACCTGAAAAATTTCAAACAAAGCCTTTAACTTGGCAGGGCAAGGTATTTTGGACATGAAATTTGTATGGGAGGACATGGACCAGTGTTACCTCAAGTGGGAAGGCATGGATGTTTTGTAATCACTATTATTGGAGGTTTTGAGTGATAATATGTGTAAAACCTATTGGAATTGCTTGTCAACTCTGGGAGGAAGGAGGGAAAAAAGGAAGGAGACAACATGAATCATGTAGCCTTGGAATAAAGTAAAGAAAAAAATTAAAAATCTGTATTATTGAGAGGAACTTGAATATCAATTAGATAAACAACCATTTTAGTACTTACAGTAAATAAATGTAAAGCACTATGCTAGGGACTATGGGTACTTTCTGAATTACAAAAGTAAATCTGACTCAGGGCCTGCCCCTAGGAAGCACAATAAGAGAGGAATATGGAAAAATGAGAAATGAAATGTATTTGAATATGGGAGTCATGACTCTGTAGCTCTGCCATGTGCCTTTAAAATAGGGATAGCAATTTTTGGGGAATGATTCCAATTTATAGTTCCACTGGTGCTAAATTATTGTGCCAGTTTTTTCCATAGCCCTTATAACTTTTGCATTTTTTTTGTTCATTTTCCTAATTCAAAGGATTTGAGCTATTGGTGATTTGGAACATTTTTTTTTCCCGGTGACAAAAGATACCTTTAGTTTTTTCCTTTGAGAACTAGTTATTCATATCAATAGACCTTTTGTCAGTTGGGAAATGGTTCTTATTCTTTTTAACTTGAATTGATCAAATAAGTATTTAGAAAATGAATCCTTTACCTTGCTGGAAAGATTTTTCCTAATTAACAGGTTTTTGTTCTAACAATAGGAAGACTGGATTTGTTTGTGCAAAAACTTGTAAATTTCTTACAATCAAAATTATTCAAATTACTTTATGTGATCTGCTATTGTTATTTAGTTTTGAATTCTTCATAAAGATGACCTCTCTACCTCTCTCTCTCTCTCTCTCTCTCTGTCTCTCTGTCTCTCTGTCTGTCTGTCTCTCTCCTTTTGCTTATTTTTTCTTTCCAGTGGTAGAAAGTAGAAAAAATGGTTGATGATTAAATATGTGTGTGTGTGTGTATAAATTAGAATTGGTCTGGGGATCTATTCATCATTTGTAACAATTATGGGAAAATAATATAACACTTGGTGATGAGTGGACAATGTCCTTTTCTAGGACCAATTTATTCATTCGGCAAATAAATTTCAAGTACCTATTATGTATAACAAACTGTTGTCAGGTGCTAGAGGATATATAATGACGAATGAGGTTCTGGGGGTATATACCTTTAAAAAGTGTATGAATATATATAATGTATATTTTTCTATCATATGCACACATATATATCCATATGTATATCCATTTCTATATCTATATATCTATATGTAAAATCGACTCTTACTTTGGACTTTGTCAACATATTTAAATATACAAAGCTAACAATTATTGTATATTAAACCATGAACTTCTATTATAGGCTTAAAATGTATTATGCAGGCTATAATATCATAATACATTTCTTTGTATCTCCTTTTGAATTTATTTTCATTTTCTGTCATTTTACTTGATTTACTGATACTTATTTACTTCTTTTTTTTCAATTTCTATCACTCCCCACTAATTCATTCCCAATTCTCCATAGAAGTCCTCCCTTGAAACAAGTACCTTTATTCAAGGCAGCCATATTAGTACATTGGCTTTCTCTGAATGTGCACATTTAATTCTGCACCTCTAACCTAGCATGTTTCTGCCAAGAGCCTGAATGAAGGCTGCATCATCATTCAGATGAAATCATACCTGGTTATTGTGTTGATCAGAGTTCAGAAGTTCTTTCAAGTCTCTCTATGTTCTTAATGATTATTATGTAAATTGTTCTCCTGATTCAGCTCATTTAACTCAGCCTCAATTCATATAAATTATGAAAAAT
This sequence comes from Gracilinanus agilis, assembly GCF_016433145.1. Lineage (NCBI taxonomy): Eukaryota > Metazoa > Chordata > Mammalia > Didelphimorphia > Didelphidae > Gracilinanus > Gracilinanus agilis. The sequence goes on along the minus strand of NC_058131.1, from coordinate 208,824,531 downwards.
TTTCAATCAAATGCTTATTGATCACTTGGGATAAAAGATATAAAGCTGGATGAAATCTTAAGAGTCATGTAGCCCAGGCTCTTCATTCCCCAGATAAGGAAGCCAAAGCTTGGGGAGGTTAACTGACTTTACCCAAATGGCCACAATAAGAACTGGAGGCAGCATTTGAATCCAGGTCCTTTTTCTCCAGAATGTTCTTTCCATTCTGACTGAATGCCTCCCACCATCCATGTCAGGTGTGTTAGTGGAGTTTTTTTGTTTCAATTGGACCAATTGGTCTTTGAATTTTGTAATTTTGTGTTGTTATGTGTTTAAGAGGATAAAATGTTATGATCTATTCCAAGGGTTCCTAAGATGGTATTTATAGATTCCCAAAAGATCTATGGGTAGATTTCAGGGGCTCTGTGAATTTAGTTGGGAATATATATGTATGTGTGTAATAAAAATAAATAACCATATAAATAAAACTCTAAATAGATAGAAAGAAAGAGAGAGAGAGAGAGAAAGAGAGAAAGAGAGAGAGAGAAAGAGAGAGAGAGAGAGAGAGAGAGAGAGAGAGAGAGAGAGAGAGAGAATTGGTTTCCTTTTTAATCCTATGTATTTCACTTTAAGTATTTTAAAACAATGTTCTGAGAAAGGGTCCACGACACACAAAAAGCATCATTTGTCTAGTGTTTTTTTCCTTCCTCTCAGTCTCAGATTTCTATTTTACTTGAATTAAAATGAAACATTCATTTTAGAAAATATCTAAGGAAAGAAATGAATTCAAAAACAGTTTCAATGAAATATAAATGAATAGTGATTGAAATGAATTGTCATTTCTGAAGATGACACCTCTGCTTGGCATATATATCTAAAGAAAACATATAAAATAATAAAAAGAAAATGCCATCAGCCCTTTGTTTTTCTGTACTACACATCTACATTAGGATTATTGAATCCCTTCTCACTCCCAGAACAGTTTCTGCACATATTTCTTCCTAAGTAGTTGCTAATAATTATCATATTCACCTGCTTGTTCCATAGAGATAGCTTACTTTCTTAATGATGCCTGGTCAAGGTATTTCCTGAAAATTTCTTTTAATGTATATTCAAGGACTTAGCCCATTCAGTTATGATATAATCCCCCATACAATCATAGAATAAATATTTGTTAAGTATCTATTATGACACCAACATAAATTATTGCATGATACAATATAATTATATGGAAAAGAAGTAAATACACATAGAAGGGATATGGGATCTGAAGGAAAAGGCTGTTATCAAGGTGTGTATACAGGGAAGAATTCATGGAGGAGGTTACGTTTAATTGGTACTAGGAATTCAACAGTACAACACAGGATATTCTGAAGTCAGAATGTTTTAATACTTGTCAACAATGCTTAGCACTTTATTTTTTCTTTTGAAGTAAAAATGAACCAAAAGTCTATAGCTACAGAAATACACTATAACTGCAGTGCTTTGGCCTTAATAAAGGCTTTCAATATTTTTTTAGGAACGAAAACAAAGCAAAACAACAAAATGTCATGAAATCAGACATTAGTAATTCAAAAACATTGAGCATTCAAGCAAGACTGGACTGAAACAGTCTATAAAGAAAATATTTGTTGAACAAAGCTACACTATAAATAAGTTTCCAAGGAGAAACATTCAAATTTCTAAAGAAAATGATTGCTTAAAGCACCATCAATTTATTTATAACATAACTATAGCTTATAGTTGAAAAAGAACTTTTTTCATGAAAGTCTTGTGAGGAAGGTAGCACCAGTTTATTACCTCAGTTTTGTAAACAAAGAAACATAGTATCATAGAAGTGGATGAACCCATAGTCACATAGACAGTAGCATCAATAATGTACAACAACCAACTGTGAATGATTTACTATTCTCAGCCATGCAAGGATCCAAGACAATTCCAAGGGAGTCAGGATGAAAAAAACTATTCTTCCCCATAGAAGGAACTAATGGAGTCTGAATGAAGACTGATGATTTTTGCTTTATTTCCTTCATGAATTTTACTTTACAATAAGTGATATGTGTCTTCTTATACAACATGACAAATATGGAAATATATATCATATCATAGTATACCTACAGCCTACATCATATTACCTGCCATCTTGGGGAGCAGGAAGAGTTGAGGGGAAGAGAGAGAACATGCAGCAAAACATGTCAGAAAACAATTACTAAAATTTTTTCTACAGATAATTTGGAAAAAATATTTAAAAAATGATTAGCCTTCCTTCTATTCTAATGCTGAAAGGTCAGGAGAAAATTTAATGCATCATAACAGAAGTTAGAGTCAATGCCAACTCACTATGAAAATGTTAGTTTGCTCATTGATTTCTTCTTGCTTCTTGTTTCAGGTCTTTAATGTTCCCTTTTGCCATTCCATAAATGACGTATGTTCCCCTCCTTCCAACAAGCAACTCTCTTCCCTTCATGTAATATGTGGACTTTTTTAAACTTTAAAGGTAAAAGTAAAGCAATTTATGATGAAGAGATAGATGTAAAAGTGTGGGAACTCAATTAGGTATAGAAGTAGGCGGAGGTGCTATGTTGGTATGTTAGTAGTGCCATGCAGATGTGAGAAAGGGAGCTTGTGTGGGCGAGTATCAGAGGATGTGAGAGGGGTGTTACTTTTTACTAGGCATCAAAGTGTCATAGCCCCATCTCAGAAGAAATTTTGTTCTTCAGGTTGAAAAGCTGACTTATTTTAGAATCATTCAACATGGAGTGCTTGCTAAAATGTGCCCCTAAAACATGGTCAATTTTCAGCTCTACCAATCTACTAATTGTTTGCCTTTGGGCTATTGGCTTTACTTTGCAGAGACATAATTTCTTCACCTATAAAATGAAGAAATTGGTTTTGCTCTTTACATCCCAAAAAACTGCTATAAAATAGCTTGTCAGTCTTAATTATCTATAGATATGTGCTCCATGAAGGTTAGATCTGATTAAATCATTCATTTTCTCTAGAAGTTTCAATGATTTCCTATTGTTTCCTAGACAAAATGTAGACTTCTCTATTGCTTCACATTTAAAATTCCATAGTTGAGCTTAAACCATCCTTTCCAAAATGACCAGAAATTACTCCTTATAAGTATCTTCCTTCCAAATTGGCTTACTTGCTGTTACTGATATGTGACATTACATGCCCTCCCTCAGTGTGTTTGGAAATGCTGCTTCTCAATGACCAGAATTCAGTTCATGCTCATCTCAGTCTCTTGGAAACCTTAGCTCCCTTGAGAAGTTCAGAAATGGAGAGACACAGCTCCAATATGATCTTCATCAAAATGCCTTTCCTGATTTCTTATAGTTGTTTACTCTCCCATCCCTTCAAAATACTTTGTATTTATTTTGCGTATATTTTATTTGAAAAATCCTATATGCCTCGAACATCTTGAGGAAAAAAGCTCCCTTGCTTTTGAATTTATATCCCTAGTGCCTAGCATGGATTTTTGGATGGTAGGCAATTAATATTTGAATGATTGCTGTGTCTTGTTTAGCCCTCTGAGCACAAACCTCCACACCAATCATTGAAAAGAACTACAATTAATTCTGCTGAGACAAAAGTAGTGTTATGCAGCCACAAAAAACTCGAGTTCCTCCCGAACCAGATTAAAATGTAATTGGCAAATATTTAACCAAAATAAAATAAAATAAATAGAAGTGCAATAGTATATAGAAACTATCACATTTTAAAAATAAGTCAATATGTGAACTACCAGGGGTCCTTTCACATATATTAGTGTGGCCTCATTTCTATTTGCTTTTGATATCATTATTGCAGTAGACAGGACATTGGATTGGGAGTCAGGTGATTTAGGTTGAATACAACATCTACTTCTAGCTCCCTTGATCACTTTCATCAAGTTAGTTCCTCTCTCTCAGCTGGCTTTAAAGTTTAGAATCTGGTGCAGTACTGCCAAATTGCTGCCACATCTATTACATTTGTTCTATCTCTCTGAGAGTGTCAAATTTTCTTCATTAAAGGGACAGGACATCTGACTACTAATTGTTAAGGGTGGCATTTGTTAGTTTCAAAATTCAATTCTATTTTATGAGAATTGATTAAATACCCACTACCAGAGAACTATGGAGGAATGGGCCAGTAGGCAGCATAGTAGATAAAGTGCTGGGCTTGGAATCAGGAAAACCTGTGTTTAAATCAATTTTCAGATATTTACTAGTTGTGTGACCTTGGGAAAGTCATTTAATCCTATTTGCCTCGATTTTTTTTCTATGAAATGAACTGGAGAAGAAAATGGAAAATCATTCTGGTATCTTTGCCAAGAAAAACTCAGATGGGTTCATGAAGTGTTAGACATGTCTAAAATGACTAAACAACAATAACTTGTGCAAAGCAATGTGGCATAGTAGGTAGAGAGCTGGCCTTAGAGTCAGGAAGTCCTGTTTTCCAGTCTTTCTTCTAATGCGTATTAGCTGAGCAACCCTGGAAAAGTCACTTAACTTCTAAGTGCTCTAAGTAATATTCCAAGACTCTAAGCCACTGAGATGCTAGTCTGCAAGGATAGTGAACATTTTCTCATCTGGAACTTCCTTATACCAATGAAATCCCAAGTTCCTTCACTTTCTCTATAACCAAGGCATGGGGATAAAAATATAATAAGCAGCCCATGTCCTTAGGAACTTATTCATTCTCCAGGATCCTTCTGGTGAGGCAAGGAGAGGAGAAACTAAAACATATAATAGAGAAGTAAATTCAAAATATATGCCAACTAAAATAAAAGAAATTGGGGGGCAGGATATTAACCATGGAGGAAATTAGGGAAAGCATTGGGGGATATTTGAGGGAACTTTGTAAAGAACTAATGATAATATGGCAAAGCATTCCAGAATGTAGGACAGTCTGGGCAATGGTAAGGAGATGTAATGCTTGGTACCCATGTGAGCTAATTTGCTGGGAATGGAGAGGATATGACAGAGAGCAATTTGCATGAGTTTTGCCTCCACTTTATTATCTTGCTCACAAGTTTTCATTGTGACAATTCTCCTTTTCAGCTAAGAACTTTTGGCAGTGGGGGGTGGTTGTTAAAACCCTAAGATTAAAGAAGAATCTGAATAAAAAAAAGTTGGAAAGAAAGAAAACTACAAATGCATTGGAAGCAGTATGTCATGTTGGAAAGTAAAATCTTGAGAGTATGAGAAACGGATTTAACTTTGAGCATTATTGCTTCTTTTTTCTGTGTGACCTTGGACAAAATACTTTTCCTCTTTGAGCCCCAGTCTTCTCATCTGAACAATGGGGATGATATTGATAATATTTATCTTACATACTTCACAGGGATGTCGAAAACAATATTATATGCCTGTAAAATGAAATATTATTGATCAATAGGGCTGAGAGCTAGATGGTAAACAGGCATTTTTTTAATTCAACACCATGGTTTGACAGATTAACAAACAAAAACACCAACTGAATCTCATTGAAGGGAAATGGCCTCCTCCAGGCCTATAAGAATCTGGAAGAAGCAAAGAACTTGGATTTTAAACATCAAGTAGTAAAATTAGGATTCAAATTCACATTCTCTAATTCTTGTTTCAATGCTCATTTTCTTCCTTTATATTGATCTGTCATCTAGAAAAGAATTCCATGAACATCAGCTCGTGAAATTCCTTGAATTAAAAAAAAGTAAATACAGATTTAAAGAAATGTAATATGGGAAATTTAACAGCCATATTTAGGCATTTGCTGCCCCACTTTCCTCCAAGATAATGACAATTATCCATAGTATAAGCATTAGAGGAGATTTATTAGATTTATCTTTCTGGTTAGATTGACCCTTACTGCTAGTAAATCTTAAATTCAAAGATACTGTGAACCACTCTTCCTCTTTTGAAGATGTGAGACCACATGGTTGAGGAACATAATCACTTATTTGCTGTATAATATTAAGTAAGTCTTTTAAACTTTCTAGACCTTAGTTTTCTCCTCTGTAAAATAAGGATGTTGGAGTTAAATGATCTCTAAGCTGCATTCTAGATCTAACAGTGATTCTTTGTATATTTCCTAGCTTCAGAGTAAGACACATAGAAGTGTGTATTTGGGAGTGAATTTTACTTGAATGTACAAAGTAAGCCAAACTACCTGTTATGTTGGTAATAACAGAAATATTGGGGAAGCTGATTGTTAGGCTTGGGCCAGATATTGGCAGGACACTCTTCTCCCACACAGACAGGCTTGAGTGAGTAGGGAGGGGGTTAGGTACTCCTTGCTCTCAACCCCCGCCCCCCCCAAGCAGTCGATTTCAGTTGATGATGGAGACAGGGCTGTGGTTCTTCAAGCAAGATTCAGCAGAGGCTAATCTTTAATGATGTTCCCTTTCTTAACTTATATTCCCCACAGTTCTGATAGAGGAATGAGTAGTGGCTAGTTATCTTAATGTTGAGGACTGAGATGGGTCTTGTCTTCCTAAGCTGGCAACTGACAGGATTCAAGCTAATGGCAACAGAGAGCAGTGAGTATCATCCTCAAATAATTCCCAGACACAGATATTGAAGATAAAGCTTATATTGGTAATGGAAAGAAAGGGGAAGCCAAGAGTGGGTAATTAGGATTTGGATAAGTGATGGGAAGCCCTGAACTGTCAGGTTGAAGCTGCCCCTCCCCCCCCCAGGAGGGAGTGGCAGGCACTTAGTTAACTTGCTCTCTAGGCTAATAATACTTATTTCTAATCTCTATATTACTAAATAATTGTTATATTGATGCTGGTAAGGTCTAATCCTACTAGACAGGCAAACTCCTGAGTAGAAACCATAATGGCTTTTGCCACAATGGCCCCTCAGGTGAACCCCTAAGTCAGGAGCAGCAAGCAGAAAGATTTACCCACCTCAACTCCCAGAAAGCAACTGTTTAACTACCTCTCAACTGCCCCCTCACCTAAACTTCTCCAGGGGGGTGTCTCCTGGAATTCTGGGTGAGGCTTGACCCTGTATTTTGCAGGAATTCCATGCTGCCATCTTCTACATTACACTACTCAACCAAGCATCTTTTTTGTGACAATAGCACAAAGATTCTTTAGGAGAAGATGTAGTTGCTTTCCATGCTATCAATCCTGAAACTTTAGCAATGAATTACAAAAATATCCTTAGCTGCTTTGAATATATACATACAAGTATTATTATTAATTTCCATAAATTAAAATTCAACAATAATTTATTATGTCTATTAAGTATAAAGTTTTGTTAGGCATCAGTAACATTAAAAAAAAATGAAACAGTCCTTGCCTAAGGAGGAGGAGTATGAGTACAGAACACTGAATACACTGTTAGACTAGGTGTACTTATTGGTTAATCTGCTGCTGTTTCTCCCCCTTCCCCCTTATTCTTTGTTACAAAAGACAGCTTTCTGGATAGGGGAAGGAAAAGAAATAAATGGAAATGAAGATGATATAAAAACAAAAGACATCAATTTTTAAAGCCCAAGTTCTCAAAGAGCTTGCATTGTCCATATAATTGCTTACTTCCTTTGTCTTTCTATATAAAGTTATTGTCAGTGAAAGAATTATTCTCCTAGTCCTGCTTACTTCATTCACTCTGTGTTTAGTTCACACAAGTGTTCCCAACTTTTCTTGGAAGCTATCTTTTTTTTTTTTTTTTTTTTTTTTTTTTTTTTTTTAGGATATGTTGTATTTGTTGTGAGGGTTTTATTTTTTTTTAAACCCTTGTACTTCGGTGTATTGTCTCATAGGTGTAAGATTGGTAAGGGTGGGCAATGGGGGTCAAGTGACTTGCCCAGGGTCACACAGCTGGGAAGTGGCTGAGGCCGGGTTTGAACCTAGGACCTCCTGTCTCTAGGCCTGACTCTCACTCCACTGAGCTACCGAGCTGCCCGGAAGCTATCTTTTAAAGAATTTCTTATGGAACAATAGTATTCAATTCAACCATATACCATAATTTAAGGCATTATTCAACTGATAGGTCTTTCCTTAGTTTCCAGATTTTTGTAACTACAAAAAGAGCTAACAAAAATATTTGGTAAATGTGGATCATTTTCCTCTTTATTTGATTGTTTTGGTATGTAGTCCTATAGACTATCCTATTTTTTTCCTGAATGGACTCAATTCACAGATGTACCAACAATGCATTAATTTATATGTTTCCCAGCAGCCCTTCCAATATTTATAATTTTCTTTTTTTGTTGTTTGCCAATATCTAGTGGAAACTCAGAGTTGCTTTATGCCTCATTTCTTTTAGTTATTAGTGCCTCGGGCCACTTAAAAAAAAACAACTATGGCTGCTTAGAGCTTGAATGCCTTCCTTTGAAACCTGCTTATTCATATTCTCTTAACTATTTATCAAATGGGCCATGTGTATATATGAAACATTCAATACTCCTGAGGGCAAGTATTTTTAATCTGGCGTCCATACTTTTTATTTCTTTTTATATTTTAATTATTATATTATAAATGTATTGATTTCATTTTCATTTTTATATTTAAAATCATGCTTCTGAGAAGTCCATGAGTTTTACCAGATTGATAAAAGAGGTCTATGTCATAAAAAAGTTTAAGAAATTCTGCCTTAAAGGATCAGATTTTACATGTGTATTCCCCACTGTATAAAGAAAACCTGTCCATGATTTGCTCCAATGCTACCTCTATCAGTATCATCATATCACCTACTTTGTTCATTTCCAGAGATTCAGAGCTTGAAGAAACCTTAGAAGCCATATTATAATACCCTGCCAATTTATAGAGCTCCAGAAGAAAGATATGATTGGTCCATATTCACACAAAAAAAGTCTAAAGACTGCACACGTCTGCCCAGAAAGCCAATAGGCAATTAGGTTCCATTACTGAGATTATCATCAATTGTCTTCTCTGCACATCAGAGAATATAATAAGAAGTGTAATGGTTAACTAGACAGTGTCCAGAAAAAAAGGTTACTATGGTGATGTGGGAAATCAAAACCAAAATGAATAATAAACATCTGGGAATATTTAGTCTGGAGACAAGAAGTGCTTTGGGGGAAGAAAGCAATACAAAATGGCCAGAAGATGAATCCAATAAACTAATCAATTAGCAAGTACTTACTTAGCCTATGTGCCAAATACTGTGGTAGATACTGGAAATACACATATATTGAAGTAATTCATAATCAGGAGGAACTTACATTCTAATGGGAGAGAAAACAAATACATATATAATTGTATGTAAATACAATCTAAATAAAATAAAAGTGATATAATTGAAAAACAAGGGGGAACTACTACCAGGGGTAATCTAAAAAGCTACATGTACAAGATAGCAAGAAGGATTCTATAAGGTGAAGAGAGGAGGAAGTAAATTTCAGAAATGTGTGAGGGACATGAAAGGTAGAGAAATAAGGGATGGATACTTCAAGCAAAGAGATCCAGTTTTTTGGTGTGCAAAGGAAGGGTGAAATTTAATCAAGTTGGAAAAGATTTTGAATATTTTAAAAAGCTAAATAGAGGAGTATACTTATGCAACAAGAAACAATAAATTGCATGATTTCCATACGAGCTGGAAAGACCTCCATGAATTGATGCGGAGCAAAATGAGCAGAACCAGGAGAACATTGTATATAGAAACTGAAACATTATGGGATGATCATATGTAATCAACTTTGCTACTAATAGCAATGCAAGGATCCAGGATAATCCTAAGGGACTTATGAGAAAGCATGCTATCCATGTCCAGAGAAATAAGTGTCAGGGTAGAAACACGGAAATGAAACATTTGGTTCATCACTTGTTTATATGGGTTTAGGATGCCAGTTTTTGGTTTTTAAAAGATTACTCTATTACAAAAGTGAATAATATGGAAATAAATATTGAATGATAATACATGTAAAACCCAGTGGAATTGCTTGTTGGCTCTGGGAAGTGTAAGGTTGAAATAGGGGCTTTATGGGTTCAATATATTAAAAGGTAGTCGCCAGGGGAAATTTCCCCAATTAAGGAATAATCTCAAGTCAAAATTGACTTTTATTTACATTTAGGAAGGTTGAAAGTAGGGAATTGAGAAGAGAGAAACTCTGGCCTGGACTAGATGCCCAGACCAGGTAAGGATTTGGAGGCCCAGCAGTTGGGGCACAAAGTTAATTAAACAAGGCTTCTAGCTACAAGGCATTTACAATTAGAGAGGCCAGAGAGGCCTCCCTGAGAGTAGAGCCTCCAGAAACGCCAAGGAAAGAGAAAGGAAGTCAGCCTAACTTACCCAAGTGGAACAGTCTAGGTCATGAACCAGCTCCCTCAGGTCCCCTTTACCGCACCAGTCGCAGCCTCATTCACTCCTGCAGCCTCACTAGATGCTGTCTTCCAAACAAGATCCCAGCTGACTGAGGATCTTCTCTTTTAAAGGGGTCGCTTATGCATCACTTCCTGCTCCTCCCTCCCAATTCACATGTCCAATCACAATAGACGCTTTCTCATAAAAAGCGTAGGGGACGGTGCCTCAATTCTGATTGGTTACTCAAAATAGCACATGTGGGTTAAGACCTCTCAGAATTGGAAGGTGCTCTCACCTTTGTGTAGAATTAATTTAATTATCATAGAAGTGGAGAGAGAAAAGGAGAGGGAAAGAACATGAATCATGTAACCATGGGAAAATGCTTAAATAAAAAAAAGGAAAAAGAAAAAATAAATATTTGAGTATATAACATATAACCATATAACATTCTAAATGCAATAGGGAGTCATTAGAGGTTATTAAATGGGGGAGTAATATGATTATAAATGTATTTAAAGGGTATCACTTTTGATACTCTATGGCACTCAAAATAGAACACTAGGTTTAGAGGATGGAGGCCTGAATTCAAATTCAGCCTTAGAATTTTATTGGTTATGTGATCCAAAAAAAATCATTTAATAGCTACATCAGTTTCCTCATCTGCAAATGAGGATAATAATAATACCTGCCTCCAAAAGCTATTGTGAAGATAAGATGAAATAATATTTTCTAGCATACAGTCAGTGTTTAATAAATATTTTTCCCTTCTCCCTTCCCTCCAAATGGAGAAATTTTTGAAGATATTTCTCTCTATTAGTTTGTAATTTAATTACCCATAGGAACTTAGCTTAATTTGTAAATGGATAAATTTGATGTATATGCTATCTTTCCAAGATAATTTTCAAAATACTAAAATTCTTCTGAGAACAAACATATCTCTGTTGAGAGATAGGCATTTAAATCAACTTTTAATTTTTGAAATCCAAGCCAATTTCCTAAGACAAAACATGATATCCCTTTTACCCCCAAACCCCTCTCCATTGTAATTACATTTTAAAATAGTTTAATATAAAAGTGATTAAAGAAGAAAGGAAACTTTGAAAGTTCTTCCTCTTTTTACTGAGGAGGAGAAGGCTGAGGCACTTTTCATATATGTTATCAATAGCATAGTTGGGATTCAAACTGGCATTCTCTGATGCCAGCATTTATTAAATCCTTATTATGTTTGACACTGCATTTGTCTCCCAAGATGAAAGAAAAAAAAAAGTTCTTCAAATCCAGCATTCAAAACATGCCAAACCTTTACCAATTTCATGTGGTTACTAAGCTAAGGAAAATGTAGCAATAATTCTCTTTAAATTAGAGCAACATATTTCATAACAAGAGTGGTTAGTAGATAACATATTGCCTCTCCAACACAGTGTAGCACTAAGGTGGGATATGAAACTAACCTCTAAATGGAAATATTTAAATTAGCACACTGCCATCATTTCCCATCACCCATTAAAACATTCCAATTCATTTTGGAAATAAGAGATATTTTGTAAAAAAAAAAAAAAAAAAACAAACCCAAAATGACAGAGAACTTCTAAAAGTTCAAATGAATACATAAGACTGAACCTCAAAACACCATAGCACTCATCATTTTCATTTTATTTTACATAATATAATGTTTTTAGTGGCAAATTAACACCTTATTTCTACCCCTTCTAAAACTGCCAACCCTTGGCTACATCACCTCTACATCATCTCTCCCATTTCTCTCCTCTCTACTCATACTAGAGTTTCTAGAGGTTACACTCAACACTGCACAGCCTCCTAACTGATCTTTATAACTCAAATTTCTACCCTCTCCCAGCTATCTGACTCATAGCTGCCAAACATATTCTTCAAGCACAAGTTACAGCATCATTTTTCTTATGCATATACTTTAATGATTCTCTTTTGCTTCTAAGATAAAATATTAAGTCCTGTGTCTGCCATGTGAAACCTTTCATAGTATGATCCTAACCTTCTTTTCCTTGTCAATCCATATAACTTCTTTTTACATACCTATATTCAAAACAAATACTTGCTATTCTTAGTACACAAACATTCCATCTCCCAGTTCAATATCTTTGCTGTCCATGTCTGGATAACATTCCTTCCTTCCTTCCTCCTCTTATGCTCTCTAGGTTCCTTTCAGAGCTCAGCTAAAATGTCATAAAGTCCTAAATGAGATTTTGCTATTCCCCTAATTGATAGTGTTTGCTCTTTGAAATTAATATTTTTCTGGTGTGCTCATATACTACTTAAATATACACAAATGTATGTACACATTTTTCTGTATTTATTTATATATATGATTTGCATGGAATTCCTCATATTATTTTCTCTGTTTTATTAGCACTAAGCTATTATACACAATTATATACACAAGGTAAGCTGATAATTCCATGGAAGTGAATGAAACATAAAATATCTCAATTATCAAAACAAAAAATAGAGGTACTAAACACTCAGTAAAAGAAATTGAACAAGTCATAAATGAACTGCCAAAGGAAAAATAAAAATGTTCAAAACCAGATAAATTTTCAAGTGAATTTTATCAGACATTTAAAGAATTACTATCTAAATTACACAAATTACTTTAAAAAATAAAGACAGAAGGCATTTCAAAAAACATTTTTCATGAAACAAACATGGTCCAGGTGCCCAAACTAGAGACAGACAAAATGGACAATGAGAATTATATTTAATGGATACATACTAATGCAAAAAATGTATATTCTTTTTAGGAGAGTAGGGTAATATGGTAGTAAATATTTTTTCATTATATACTAAGTAACCATTAACAATAACAAAAAACTTAAATAAGCAAATAAAAAATTATGTGCAAGACCATAAACTCCAAATTGTTTATAATTTGTTTAAAATATACATGAATTATATATTTGTTGTAATATCAATAAACATCTTCTGCTTTTGAGTTCCCTTTAGAATTGTTACTTGTATACTTTTTTCTCTTGATTTTCTATTTTTTCCATATAATCATATATATTATTCTTACTCTCTTTTCATCTCTTCATATAGTCCCATTATTCTATGTATATTTCCAACATTTGTCATTTCTAATAACATACTGCAATCCATTACATTCAAACAACACAATCTATTTAGCCATTTCCCCCAAATATTGTTTGTTATTTTCAGTTATTTTGTCATTACAAACAAAGCTTCCATGAATATTTTCAAAAATATATAGATTTTTGCCCTCTCAATAATACCCTTAGGGCCTAATTCTCGTCATGGGATCCCTTGAATAATGAGCATGAACAATTTCTAAATGATAATTCATAGCTGCTCTAGCATTGTAATATTAGGATAGTTTCTCTGGAATATGATGTTCTAACTTTTTTTTTAATTGTAACTTCATGGGAGTCCAACTATTCATATATTGTCTCTCCTTGATCTTTTTTCCAAGTAAGTTGATTTCGTGATAAGATGTTTCATAGTCCCTTCTATTATTTCATTCTTTTGATTTTGCTTTATTTTTTCTTGTTTTATTAGGAAATCTTTAGCTTCTGTTTGTCCAATTCTAGTTCTTTATACATTCTTTTCTTCTGTGATTTTCTGGTTCTCTTTTTTCCATTTGGGTGATGTATCATTATTTTCTTTATTTACTTTCATTGTTCATATTTTTTCCTAAATTTTCCTCAACCTCTATCATTTGGTTTTTGAGATATTTTTGAAGCTCTTCCAAAACTTTTTTTTTAGCATGTAGCCATTTATTGTATTTCTTTGCTATTTTTGAAGTAGATATTTTTACTTCACTGTCTTCTGAGTTCAAGCCTTAATCTTCTCTGTTCCATAATAGCTACCAATATTTGGACCCTTTCCCCTTTACTTGCTCTCTTAAAAAATTTTAGTAGCCAGGCCAAAAGATAATTATTAGTTGTTTGTTTGTTTTTTTTTTTTTGCTGGAATCCTGGGGGTTCCTAGGGTGCTAGAGTATGTTACCTCAGATTTCAGTATTTTGCATGTGTGCTTGTTTTTTTTTTCCTGGGTCCTATTTACTTATTCCAATGTTTATAGTCCAGGATTGGACATACTCTTGGATCCCCCACACCGTCCCCAGTCTGTGATTGCCTCAGGTGCTCTAGCAGAGCCCAGGGCAGTTCTGCCACTGCAACTGCAAGCAGCCAATCTACTTCTCCCTTTGAAAGCAGCCAGACTCCACTCTCCTGGGAGTGACTATAGTTGATGGGCCCCAGGCCCTCAGCAACCACACTAATTGGTACACACTCCTTTCTCACTCTTCTTCTACTGACCCATGCCAAAATAGAACAGGTGTCTAGTCAAAGTTCTTAGGACCTCAATAGCAAAGTCAATTCCATACTACCAGCCATAACTTTCAATGCAATGTTTTCATGTAAACAGTATGCTAAATACAGGATTTAGCATGGCCAGTCAAAACAAAACCTACTTTCTTAAATACCAATGTGATATCCTAATAAAATGAAACCTGTTTTATATGACAGCTCATAGTGGCTGTTTACAAATAGCCTAAATACTACAGATAATTTCTATATTTAATCATCTTCTATAGCTAAGCCAAAGGAATGGCCCTATCTGAAATTTCATGCAATTAACTGGCCAGTTTAATTGACTTGAGTAATTAAATAAAGTCTTCTAACATTAAATTTTAAAATATATGATCATTGTCAGGTGGCTGAGAGGATCAGCAGTCTATACTGCTCATCTAAAATAGTTTTGTAACCTTAAGTACAATGTTCATAGTGAAGTATTCAACATACTGTTGGGTTTAAGTTTATATTTGAGACAAGATGGGAGAAGAGCCTACAGTTTAAAGGCTTAGAGAGCTGTCCAGATAGTTATAGAAGTCCTTGTCCTCAAATCTCATTTCTTTAAGATCTCTAATTTTTGTTTTGATAATTGGTAGAATTTTATATTATTCATTTACTTCCTTTAAATTATGAATTTACCTTCCATATAATTGGGCATTTAGTGATGGGACAAATGCAAGTGTAACAAACAAACAAAATTTTTTAAAAACATAATATTCCAAATCCCAATTCTATGTCTTTGCACAAGTGATCTGTCACGTCCAGAATTGTTTTTCCTCATCCCTTCCTAGTACAATCAATAGAATCACAAAATTTGAAAGTTAGAAAAAAAACCTCAGTATCCATATGGTCCAACTCATATGTGAAGACTCTACTTAATCTAATGTATCTGACAAGTGGGCATCTGGCTTCTGCTTGAAAATCTCTTAGGAGAGAGAATCCCCTGTCTCTTGAATCAATCTATTCCATTTTTATACAGCTATAGTTATTAGAGAGTTTTTCTTGATATTTAATCTAAATTTTTCTTTTTGCAAATGCTACCCAATATTTCTGGAGCTGGAACCAAATATAACAAATCTAATATCTTCTCCATAGAGCTGCACTTCAAAATACTTAAAGTATGTCTTATGTCTTCTTTTTTCAAGGAAAAACTTCCTTCTCTCCTTTGTATTGGCCGTTCTTAATCCCTTTTTGTCTAAGGACTTGTTTGCACTCCTAAAAATAACTTAGGATCCCAAAGAGACTTGGTTCATATGGCTTATGTCTATTTATATAATTTACCAATTTAGAAAGTAAAACTGATAACATTTTAAAAGTTTATTAACTCAAATACAATAATAAGTCCATTACATATTAACATAACATTTTGTGAAAATAGTTTTATTTTCCAAAAAACTTAGTGAGGAGATGGTAGTGTTTTACACTTTTTACAAAACTCTTTAATGTCTTACTTAATAAAAGATTATTGGATTCTCAAATCAACTTCTTTATTCAACACATTATAATATCTTTATTTTGGATGAAATACACAAAGAAAGTCTCACAGAGATATGTAATTAGAAATTGGAGGAATATTTTTACAAGTAAAGAGTTTTAGTGTATTATTATAAAAATAGTTCTGCTTTTAGAGATTACCTGAATGGTCTTAAGGACTGGTCCTGGGGTAGGTGAATCACACTTTGCAAATTGCTAGATTCCAAAGTCCTTCAACACCCTGATTGCCCTTCTCTGAATACTCATCAATACTTTAACTCTGGCATTCAAAACTCAACAAAATATTCTAGTGAGATCTAAGAAAAGCAATACACTGCAACTATGACCTCCTTATTCCTGTTAATTATACCTCTCTAAATGCACAATATTGCATTAAATTTTTGCTTGTCATATAACATTGCTACTTATAGTTAACATTTTTCCTTTTATTTTAGTGAAGAGGAGGAAAAAAGAAGCAAAAAAAATGTTATCTCCTCTTTTCACCCCATAATTTTTATCCTATCTACCCCAAGGAAAGGGGTTGCAATTCATCTCTGCAGTTTCTTTTTTCAATATTTAAGTTTATTTAAGAACTTCTTGTGTCTCCATAATTATCTCTTCAAACAAATCTTATTTTTGTACTCATTGTAATTACCCTCTTTTCTGTCTTCAAAATCATTCTTAAGCGTCTCCTTCTAAAAGTTCCTATACTTCCAATCTTTCTTTGATTAATTGCCTCATAGAATTTTAATCTATGGACTGATCCATTCCTTCCCTCTGAATACTCCAAAAACTAATTTTCCAAAATCCATTTTTTGCCACATATGGCCTTCGTTTTTTTCTCCTTTACTATAGATTAGGAATGTCTTCACTTTCTTCCAGGGTTTTTGTCTTCTTTCCCTCAATAATCAGTTCTTCCTGGTTAGTAAGAATCAGATCAAGAATACTATGCCCTTTTTGTTGCTTCTTCTTTCTTTTGTGGGATGAAATTATAACTAAGGGAAGACAAGTTATTATATCCTCTGCTGTAGTGGAGAGGAAACTCCAGATGTCCAGAAAACTGGAGTTTCCCATTAGTGCTAAAACTTTGTGCTGTTTCCAAGCTTATGAATTCTTTCTCAAATTCATCATCTAGTTCTACCTTCTGTCCAAGTGGTCTGTCATAGACTTCAAAGAAAAAAAATCACACTTTTCAGTTTTATATGAATTATTAACATTTTCTCCATTGGTTTATTAAGTCTAGACAACAATAACAACAATCAAAACCTGCTTTATAGTTTTTTGTTGATTTCCAAGGTGTAAATGCTCACACTACAGAAATAACAATTGATTCTTCTGAGCCAATAAGAGCAGACTCCATCACACAGCTTCTAATAATTGACATTTTTAATTGACCTTTAAGATTCCTCAGTTACTCTCTTCACAGCAAATTAATGATGTAGTTAATATAGAAACCCTTTGAAAAGATGAGAAGATTGAGTCTCATAGCAGTGAAATGACTTCACCAAAGTCACAAAGGCAGTGCACAGGTAATGAGCAATAAAGATAGGATTCTAAATCAGAACTATCGATTTCAAGTCTTTCCCTTGAACAACATCATCTTCTCTTATAAGAGTATTTTTATAGCCTATCAAAAACATACTGGTTTTCTAAAGAGCTTAACAAAGATTTATTGAATATCTACTATGTGCCAGGCACTTTTCTGGGGGAATAGGAATATACAGGTAGGGAGGTCTATGTGTTGCCAGGAGTTCTCATGTTGTGAGGACTGTTTCCTCACATGTATCATGAAGATGTGCGCTGTGTGCCATAAAAGGAGGCAAAAGAGACAATTCTGGCCTCCTTTCCTCCCATTCTTCTCCCAGGAAGAATTTAATTCTTGCCAAGAGAGGAATCAAGAAGTTGGACAAAATGCCACCATTCCGTTCTCCTCAGAAAGAGAAAATTCTGGTCTAGTATCACATCTATCCACTCACTTAAACATTATTTGTATAGGGCGGTGATGGGCAAACTTTTTAAAGAGGGGGTCAAAGGAAAGGAATTGCTCATCTGTCAGTCTGTTTCTAAGGCAACTCTTTCAAAGTCTCGCTGTGTTGTATTCCACTCATTGTATTTGTTATATTAGGAATAATGTCACAGCCAGACAGAACATTCCAAGGGGCCACATCTGGCCTGTGGGCCATAGTTTGCCCATTACTGGTGTAGGGGATATTATCAGGTTCAATCTCACTTCTAATTGCTGGTTTATTAAGGGGAGGAAGAGAAGGATCTCAAACTTTATATGTCTTAACTTTCTTTCTACTATATACCAGTTCCATAATGAATATACATACCAAATGACAAAGAAACCCTTTTATCCAAATCATAGAAATACAGAAATCAGAGAAAGAACGTACAATAGAATACTTATTAGACAATACAGTGGAGGAACTCTCCTTTTTGGGATGAGGTATCTCAGCTCCCCCAAGACTGAGTCCCAGATATCACTAAAGGGAAAGTTCCCTTAATTTTCTAATTTAGCAAGCTGGGGGTAGGGGTATGATGCAACTGCCCATTCTTCTCATGTTTTCTCAGAGTAATTTTCTTTTAGTAACATGAAACAGGATTGGCCTTTTTCATTTTTCCCCAAGATGATGGAAACCAGAAGCACCCAAGGCAACTTATCCCAAAGGGAATTAAAAAGTCTGGATCTCTCCCACTCCAGTCAACTCCTCGTCACCTTTCATGCAGGCAGACAATTCATCTCTTAACAGTGAAGAGGAAGACCCATACCAAGGATATTTTGGGGGAGCTGTTGCGATTACACAAATAAAAAATGAAAGACCCCTTGTCCTCAAGAAGATTACATTCTTTCAAAAGCCACATCTGATCTTTTTGAGGTGGCACAGATGAGTATTACAGTAGCTCAGAAGAGGAAAAGATCAATATTTTCTTGGATGGTAAAGGTTGACTTCACAGAGTAAGTGGATTACAGAATTTAGGCTTAGAAGAAATTTGTAATCCAGCTCCCTTTTATAGAAGAGAAAACTGAGGGAATTTGAAGTGAAGCAATTTATTCAAGGTCATTCAGGTAGTAAGGATCAATCTGGGATTTGAACTGAGGTCTCTCTACTGGAAATCCACTCATCCTTTTACTTTTCATCCATGTCTATAAAGTACTAAGATATTTTAAGGGTAAAGAAAATCATTAACAGCACACATCACACAAAATTCTTGATAAATAGAGTTTGGGTGACTAGAGTAGCAGATGATCAGTTGGTAAGTTTAGGCAAGAATCCAGATGTCATTTTTCTGTTTTCCAAATAATCCTACTTTTCATGAGTTTCATTCTTCTGATTCATAAGAGGTGGGATAGCAGGGAGAAAAGCTAATATTTTCTCACCATTGGGTAAACTATCCCCTGATGGCACACTTGATACTTATATTATTTGAACAGCTATTATAAAAACTTGATGGCAACCAACATGAATTCTTTTCTCATTGAATTGCAAAAACTAAAAATACTTAAAGGAACAGGACACAGTTTCCGTCAATGAGATCATATTGTGAGAGAAAGAAAAGGAGACAGAGAGAGAGACAGACAGGGAGAGAGACAGACAGACAGAGAGATAGAGACAGAGACAGAGAGACAGAGACAGAGACAGAAAAAGAGATAGACAGAGAAACCTAGAGACAGAGATGGGGTGGGGGAGAGAGAAAGAGAGGGATAGAGACAGAGACAGAGATAGAGGGAGACAGAGGGAGACAGAGACAGAGACAGACTCAGAGAGAGAGACAGAGAGAGAGATATTCAAACCCTTTACTTATTTCCTTTGTGAAATCAGGATGAGAAAAAGGGAGATGATGAGCTGAGAAAACATTGCTTTCTATGAGCAAAAATATCTAATTTTAGCCTAAGGGCACCTTAAAGTAGCCAGCTCCACAGCATACAAATACCTAGATGTCAACCTACCCTGGATGGAAATAGAATGATTTGGGCATGCACTAACTTTAACAAGGCATCAGTTGGCTAGCTATCAGTATTTGGAATTAGAGGACTCTGATCACCTAGGAAAGTTGTTTTTTGCTTAGAAATGCAGGGCTTCCGGCCTTACTCACACCTCATAATAACTACAGATATGTGTTGCATATATGTATCTGTGCATGTTGTTTCCTTTCTGTAGAATGGTAGATCCTTGAAAAAAGGGATTGTTTTATTATTATGTTTCTAACCTTAGTGCCTAGCATAGAACCTTAGCACATAATAAACTTTAAAAAAAAATTTTTTTTTAAACCCTTGTACTTCGGTGTATTGTCTCATAGGTGGAAGATTGGTAAGGGTGGGCAATGGGGGTCAAGTGGCTTGCCCAGAGTCACACAGCTGGGAAGTGGCTGAGGCCGGGTTTGAACCTAGGACCTCCTGTCTCTAGGCCTGACTCTCACTCCACTGAGCTACCCAGCTGCCCCACATAATAAACTTTTAATAAATTCTTGTTGGATTGAATTAGAAGGCTATACTTGGAATTGAAAAAAGGACTTATCTAATGCAGATAAACTTGATATTTCATTTTAGGAAATGAGGACCTGGATGACCAAAGGCAAGGAAGTGTGAGATCAGGCAAGAAGATAATAATGTATGGAAAATACTTCAGTTTTCCTGGAAAGGGATTTGCATGAGTTAAATAGCTCATTAGTAAAATGTACTAGGATTGTAAAAGGCATTAAATGTCAGGATAAACATTTTCTAATTTATCCTGTAAACAATGAAGAGTCACTAAAACTTTTTTCAATACAGACATAGCATTATATTAAAGATGACATGGACCTCAATATGGAGGATAGAATGGAGAAGAGAAAAGCAAGGGTCATGAAGGTCTTTTACATGGTCATTAAAATAGTCTAGTTGGGCAGAGGTAAAGACCTGAATAAAAACTATTAGGGTAGAAGCTGGGAGAAAAGATCAAGGTATCCTAGGTTTTAGAACTGTAAGGTAGCTTAGAGCTGATTTAGTGCAAGGATTCCTAACCTTGACTCCATGAATTTGTATTGTTATTGTTTTTCTTATAATTGTATTTCAATACAGTTAGTTTCCTTTGTAGTCTTAGTGTATATTATTTTACACATTTAAAAATATAATTTTGAGAAGGAATCCAATTATTTCATCTGAGTATCAAAGGGATCCTTGGAACTAAAAGTTAAGAATCCCTAATTTAATACAATGTCCCCTTTGCCCTCCTTTGACATATACGGAAACTGAAACCCATAGGATTGGTATGAAAAAAATTTGTCCATATCTGGACCCCCTATGTTATAATTGTACCTCCTTGCAAGTACCAGTTCCTCTAAGAACATGTAGGAAATTTACATGTTTACCCCTTCCTAAAGTTGGAATGTTTTAATGGCATTCATGACTCTGACGCTGATCAGTAGAAATGTGAACTAGTTCTGTGCCAGTGGGCACAGGTGTATACCAACAACTTCTTTAGAGGGGTTTGATTGACCTCGAAAGGCAGAACTCATGCCCAGTCAGCTATACAGCACATGCCATCTGTCTCAGATGTTCTAGCAGTGTGCTTCAGTCAAGAATTGTTAACCTTGAATCTTAGTACCTCCTCTTCCCCCATTCCCCCACTAGCTTTTCCCCTGGTATTTCAACCAAAGCTCATCAGCATTATTTCTGCACATCTGCATTCTATAGTCCCAGAGCCCCCTGCCACAACAAATATTTTCTGATCCCTCTGTTATCCATCTTGACTGCTTCTTCAAGAGAGATTATAAGTTGACTGCTAGCTTGCCTTCTGCCTGATATGCCCCACTCCTCTATTTCCTTGTTACATCAGCTAGACTGACTTGCCTACTTGCCTGCCCTCCAAGTAGTATCTGGTTGGCATTTAGTAGGGAAGCCTGGTCTCTTCTCCACAGGAATTCCTTCTTTGCATGATGGCTGTAAGCAATTGGGTGGGAGATGTTGTGATTACCAGAATTCAAGTGCTTATCCTCCTGAAAGTAGCAACTGGTCAATAGTTGTTGCTGGTGGCAATAAGGAAAAAGTTCACCTTTTTTTACATAATTATTTTACCCTTCACTGGAGGCTGTGGGTGCCCAGTTGGAAGCAGATTTGGTGGTTGAGGGAAAGCCACTATTCTTAAGAATCTTGGATTCAAAATAATTACTCTTTGACTGTCAGGATCTGAGGTAATATGTTGCTCAAGGTGATGGGGTAGTTTGACTTGCCTGGCACATGCAGCCCCTTGTTTCTCCCTTAAGATATCTTGCTACTTCTTTTCCTGGTCAGAGAGAAAGCAAATTGTCAATAATCAAATAACCTTGGGTCATTTTAAAAGCGTGAGACTCATTGCTTTGAAATGTATAAATATATTCTATAAATGTGGTAGGATGAGTGTTCTGATTTGACTTTACTTGGTACATAATTATAATAATTCCATGGGTTCAAAATACCCACTTATGTAAGTAAAAACAATATAATAGAACATATGTAAGTTCTTAAAGAGGAATCTTCTGGATATAAAATCAACCCACTAAATCAATGGTATTCTTTTTTCCATGTGTTTTGGACTTTAGAGTAAGAACATATTCCAAAATCACATTAGCTGGAGCCCTGAATGGTTATGGGAACTGGACTGTAGGCAGGGAGGATTGCTTAAGAGACAAGAGATGGAGAGAAAACTCTTTCAGTCAGTTTTTGCTTTCATGTTACTGTGAAGTTACTAATTATTGATCTTATGCATCCAGCTGAATATTTGTTTTATTGCTTTTATGTTAATATCCTCCAGAAACCAAACTGTGTATGTTGTCATGTGCTATGATGAAGAACCATAAAGAAGCATTCATATTCACAGTGGAAAGAGTGGTAGAGTCTACAGATGTCTAGTTGAGATGGAAGAAGAAACTAGTAGTGAAAAGAGCAATGTTTTTGGATGTGTCACCTGCCCCCCCCAAAAGAACCACAAACCTTACTTTCCATCTTAGAATAAATACTGTGTATTGGTTCTAAAGCAGAAGAGCAGTAAGGACTAGGCAATGGGAGTTAAGTGACTTGCCCAAGGTCACACAGCTAGGAAATGTCTGAGGCCAGATTTGAACCCAAGATCTCTCCTCTCCAGACCAAGATCTCAATCTATTGAGCCACCAAGCTGCCTCTGTGTTGTCATGGTTAAAAGGTTTGGAATCCATATACTTATTCTTTTACTTTTTATTTATTTATTTTTCCAGATTACATGCTGATAAAATTTTTAATATTTGTTTTATGACATTTTGTGATCAATGTTCTCTCCATAATTCCCACCCATGCCCCCTCCCCAAGACAGCAGGTAATATGACTTAGGTTATATGTGTTTGATCATACAATATATATTTCCATACTCAACATATTATGAAAAAGACACATAATTTTTACAGTAGGGAAAAATTAATGGAAGAAATGAAGTAAAGAATGGTGATAGTGGATAGTCTTTTTACTCAAGAATTCCTTAGAGTCATTGTGGATTCTTGTATTGCTGATAATAGTTGTCATTCACAGTTGATCAATACATTATTGCAGTTATTGTATACAGTGTTCTCCTGGTTCTGTTCATTTCATTTTGCATCTCTTCACTTAAATCTTTTCAGGATTTTTGTGATCTTCTTGTTTGTCATTTCTTAGGGCACAAGAGTATTCCATTGCAATCATGTACCAGAACTTGTTCAGACATTTCCTAATAGATGCACATACCTTCAGTTTTAGTTCTTTGTGACCACAAAAAGAATTCCTTTAAATATTTTTGTAAAAGTAAATCCTTTCCTCCTATCTTTGATGAATTCATATTTACATATGAAATGTCAATATTTCAACTAGTAGAAATATGAGGAAATGCTACTCTAGATGAGGAAAAGAATAGGTGCCAAAGTCCAGAGGTAGAAGAGCAATGCAAATTTTCACAGGATGGAAAGTTGTATGGTCCTGTTAGGGAGAAGCATAGAACATATTAAAGGGAGTAATGAAAGATAGGTACTTAAAATCCTAATATTGTTCAATCATTTTTAGTTATTTCTAACTCTTTATCACTTCATTTGGAGTTTTCTTGGCAGAGTTGCTGGCGTGTTTTGCCATTTCCTTCTTTGCCTCATTTTACAGATGAGGAAAATAAGGTGAATGGGGTTTAGTGACTTGCCTACCGTCAAGCAGCTAATAAGTGTCAGAACTCAATTTGAACACAGGAAGAGAAGTCTTCCTGTCTCTAGTCCCAGCAATCTATTCACCACCATAGCACCTAGTTGGCCCATATAAAGATAATATTGCAAAGAAGATGCATTTTCATCTAAGGGAATTGTTCACTATTTTTATTCAGTATCATTGTTCATTCCGTATCATATCATCAGGGTGCCAATGAAATTTCTGAGCAGAGGTGATGAGATCATAGCCTGTGCATTTGGAAGATAAATTTCATAGCATCATCAAAGGTGGACTGGCTAGGTAAGGTATTAGAAAAAAACCACTAATAACTACAATAAGGCACACAATGAATTAATTTAACTTAAGTCACATTTAATTAGTGCATACAGAAATGTAAAGATTGTGAATGCAGGACTTATATTTGTTACTCTGCCTGGACCTCATTTTTCTTTTCTTTTTTTTAAACATTTATTAATATTCGTTTTTAACATGCTTACATGATTCATGCTCCTACTTTCCCCTTAACCCCCCGCTGTCCCCCCACCCATAGCCAACGCACATTTTCACTGGTTTTATAATGTGTCATTGATCAAAACCTATTTCCAAATTGTTTTTAGTTGCATTGGTGTGGTCATTTCGAGTCCACATCCTCAATCATGTCCACCCCAACCCATTCGTTCAAGCAGTTGTTTTTCTTATATGTTTCCTCTCCTGCAGTCCTTCCTCTGAATGTGTGTAGCATTCCTTTCCATACATCCCTCAGAGCTGTCTTGTGTCATTGCATTGCTGCTGGTACAGAAGTCCATTACATTCAATTTTACCATAGTATATCAGTCTCTGTATACAGTGTTCTTCTGGCTCTGATCCTTTCATTCTGCATCAGTTCCCGGAGGTCTTTCCAGTTCACCTGGAACTCCTCCAGTTTATTATTCCTTTGAGGGCAATAGTATTCCATCACCAACAGATACCACAATTTGTTCAGCCATTCCCCAATTGAAGGACATACCCTCCTTTTCCAGTTCTTTGCCACCATAAAAAGCGCAGCTATAAATATTTTTGTACAAGTCTGTTTATCTATGATCTCTTTGGGGTACAAACCCAACAATGGTATGGCTGGATCAAAGGGCAGGCATTCTTTTATAGCCCTTGAGCATAGTTCCAAATTGCCAACCAGAATGGTTGGATCAGTTCACAACTCCACCAGCAATGCATTAATGTCCCAATTTTGCCACATCCCCTCCAGCATTCATTACTCTCCCCCTTCTTTCATTTTAGCCAATCTGCTAGGTGTGAGGTGATACCTCAGAGTTGTTTTGATTTGCATTTCTCTAATTATTAGAGATTTAGAACACTTTCTCATGTGCTTATTGATA